>NC_066590.1:2420000-2455000 GCF_905475345.1 Vespula vulgaris
GGAGATGGATAGATAGATAAATGGATAGATAGAGAAAGAGAGAAAGAGAATAACAATCGACATTGAAGAAGTTGTTTACGTCTTTTTATCTTACATATTATCTTTCTTTTTACATATATATATATATATATATATATATATATATATATATATATGTATCAGCCATCGCAAACCGACCTCGAAATTTCGAGCTCTTCCTCGGCGGTTATCATAAATTATTGAACGAGTATCCGAGGGAACTAGAAAATAATGAGTAAAAAAAAAAATAAAAGAAAATAGAAAAAAAAAGAAGAGAAATAGAGAGAAATAAAATAGAACAAATAAAGTTTATATCTTAAGTCAATTCGAACAAACGATACGTATTTTCTTTTCGCTTTATACATTCGCTATAGAAATTGAAATATGTTACGTGTTTGTGTGTACGCGCGTCTACTGGGTACTGTGTACATAAGAGAACGAAAGAAAACTAGAAAATAGTAAGAGAAATAAAAAATAGATAAAAAGAAGAAGAAAATTGAAGCAACGAAAAGAAGAAAAAAAGAAAGAAAGAAAGAGGACAAAAAGGCACAATAACGTTTACATCCTTAATTAATACCGAAACGAACGAGACGTATTTTTTGTTCATCTAATATTCTCTATAGAAATTCGGATGTATGCGTGTATATGTAAGAGAATGGTAGATTGTTAAAAAGAAAGAAAAATGAGTAAAATAGAAAAAGAGAGAGACAGAGAGAAAGAGAGAAAGAGAGAGAGAGAATAAACAGTCGAATAAGGTAAGAAGAAGAGGGAAATAGAGCGTAGTGGCAGCAATAGTGGTGGGGTAGTAGGGGGTAAAAGTTGAAGAGAGGGGTATACCGTGCGGAAGGGAAACAATATATAAGAGGATAATTCCGCGGAAAGTGCATTTTAATTTCGCTACATCTAGGACGACGATATGCAGTTAGACTAGGTGGAATCTTGATTAAATTCCCTTTCCCGTGCCCGTTTTATAAGGAGAGAAAGAGACCACCACGCTTCTTTCTTTCTTTCTTTCTTTCTTTTTCTTTCTTTTCTTTCATTTCTTCCCTTTCTCTTTTTTCTATTTCTCATTCTTCCGTTTCTTACTCGTATATGCACCATAGCAGAACGTTTTTTATCGTGCGAACATATTCTTTTCGGACTGTGAAGAGAGATAGAGAGAGAAAGAGAAAGAGAGAGAGAGAGAGAGAAATGATGGGAAAACGAGAAAGTGTAGGAGGGAGGGAAACGGGGGTAGAGACAGAAATGAAAATTTGCACTTTGTTACTTATAAAGGAGAAAAAAAGAAAAGAAAAAAAAGAAAGAAAGAGAGAGAGAGGGAATATGAGTTGCTTTTCTTCGTGAAGCTCTTGTAAAGAAAGTAATAACGGGTGTCTCACTTAGAATCATTACGGACATCATTCGGAACATTTGTTATTTCGTTTTTAATTTGAAATGAAAAACGTGGATAGGTTAACTCGTGTTCGATGACGTTGTTTCCTCTTTTTCTTTATTCTTTTTTTTGTTTTTCTGTCTCTTTTCTTTTCTTTTTCTTTTTCTTTTTGCTTGAATTATTAATAACGAATTAAAGCGACAATCAAAGTCGATAACTCTAACGGTAGTATCGTATGGAATATATCTGTGTTTTTTTTAATACTTTACGTGCGTGGGATGTTTACCGACCAATGTGATTGTGTATATATAAATATATATATATATATATATATAAAATATAAATAGCAAAATGTTTGTCGATTAGTTTTTTTTTTGTATTGAAATTTTTTTCTTGATTGTCACGTTGTTATTTATCATCATCATCATCATCATCATCATCATCATCATCATCATCATCATTATTATTATTGTTATTATTATTATTATTGTTAATATTATTATTGTAAAATTTCTAACTAATATTTCCTTCTTTTAAAACATCACTACTATTCCTATTATTATGCTACTATTATTACTATCTACTATCTAACACTACTACTATTACTAATACTCGTAGGAAATCGTTGCAATCTAACATCTAATTTTCATGCCCCTCTCGTAGAATCGTAAACTCCGTGTCGATAATATTGTCGGAGTTACTACGTGCATCTATGTATCGTGTTTGTTTTTGTCGCATCGATTGCATACGAACTAATTACTATTATTATTATCATCATCATTATCATCATCATCATCATTATCAACAACGTCCCATGGCTTCGAGAATGGAATAATATCTTACGGACGAATAAACACGAATTTGTCGTTTTCGGTTAAAGAGAATGCACACACAGACACACACACACGCACGCACGCGCGCACACACACACACACAGAGAGAGAGAGAGAGAGAGAGAGAGAGAGAGAGAGAGAGAGAGAGAGAGAGAGAGAGAGAGAGATAAAACCTGAGTCAAAAGTTCCTAAATGGTTTTATAAATGAATTAATTTTTCTCAAGACTTCAGGCTTTTAGTTACGCATATATTTATGCAAGCTTGTAGTTTTTAAACCTGAACGAATAAAAAAAAAAGGAATTAGCTTAAAAAATCTCTAAAACGAATAATTAATTTTTTGAAACTTTCTAGAGACATTTGATCGACCATCATTATCATCATCATCATCATCATCATCATCATCATCAGTATTATTATTATCCTCTATCGACATTAAACACTGAAACGAAAAGATGCAGCAAGTAAATGAAATAAAATTCTGATAATAATTTAACATATAGAATAATGTGTTTGGTTTCGTGCAATTATTATTATTATTATTATTATTATTATTATTATTATTATTATTATTATTATTATTATTATTATTATTATTATTATTATTATTATTTATATGCAATATACTAGCAACTCTTCTCATATCTCATTTCATATTAAAATCCCTTAGGAACTTTTGGCTCCATCTCTCTGTATACATACACATACACATGTATATAAATATATAAAAGCGTACATATAAAAGCGTATGTATATTAGTTAGATGAAAAAAAAACAGCAATGAAAACAAACATTTTTAAATTGCGAAGCAATGAATAAATATAAATCGATTCGTTCAAATCGAATATTGAAAAATTATATCATTCATATCGTTCATAAAATTGTAGTGGAAATAAAAATAGAATTTCGATTCGAAGACACACCCGTATATAAATGTAAATATTATATGTGTATATATATATATATTTTATATCGAAATTCTATATATATATATATATATATATATATATATATCAAGGGGTTAAAATGTACCGTATTATCGCGAACAATTGAAAAGTTGGCATAAAGTCGGAATAAAATCGCTTCGTTTGTCACGTCTAAAATTTTCTATTCATTTCCGGTATGTACGATAAGTTCGTCAAACACTAGCGATAAATTATAAATGAAGTTAGCTTATAGTTCTACACCGGTCGATAAAACTTGCTCTCTCCCTATGTATATATGTATATATGCATATATGTATATATGTATATATATATTTCTCTCTTTCTCTCTTTCTCTCATACATACACGCGCACACACCCATACATGTTTTCTTTATCCTTCGAACACGAGCCACGCCACGACAAGAAGTTACTTTAATAGCCTTTAGAATCGCATATCGGACACGTAGCTATCAAAAATAAGATTAAAATAAGTCAAAGTATATAGAATGTATAAGAGTGCTTGGCCACTTCGATGTCGTGCGATTATATCAAAAAAAAAAAAAAAAAAGGAAAAAAAAAGGTAAAAAAAGAAAAAACTAAAAAGAAAGATAATAGAGATACGAGAATGGAAATTCGCAGGTGTATCATGTTATTCGTTATTAAATATGTATATATTATATATACATACGTATATACATATATGCATATATATTTATATTTATATACATACATATATATATATATATATATATATATATATATATATATACTCGACTTGCTGCTGCAATGCGGCAATTTCAAAAGACATCCGGGAAAGGGGAATTGAGAATATATTATTATGATGACGTCAAATCCGAACGCGAATTATTTTATTAACACACATATCTACTGATTAATTATTTAAGATGTCAAAACAATATTATGCAAATATTCATTAAATATTAATATCTCGATATTTACATTGTAAACGTTTTGATGCAAAGAAAAAAAAAACAGAGAGAGAGAGAGAAAAGAAAAGAAACAAAAAAAGAAAGAAGAAAAAGATCGTAGGATTTATAAAGCTATTAAAATTAATTATACATTTAAATTAATATATTTTAATGTTTTCAGGTTTATAAGAAAAAGACTGAAGCGGCTAAGAAGGAGTATTTGAAGGCGTTGGCAGCGTATAGAGCATCCTTGGTTAGTAAAGGAGCTGCAGAGAATGAACAGCAACAGCAACAGCATCAACAACAACCACAACATCAGCAACAACAGCAGCCACAAGTGCAGTACACCGGATACGCTAGTTATGGTGGAAATGGCGGACAAGGAAACGTTGCATATGAAGTTTATAGTCCTCAACCTCAACCACCGTCGCCTCAGCAACAACATCAACAACATCAGCATCAACATCAGCAACAGCAACAACAGATGGCCATTAAGAAGTCACCGCATCATCTTACGATGCAGGGTAATCCTCAGCAGCAGGCACAACAGGTAACAACGATCATCGGACGGACATATATTCTCTTTCGTATATCTTTATAATTTTTCTTTTAATCGTTTCTTTTAAAACAACAGATAAAAACGTGAAAACGTTATGTTGCAGGGATTATTGGGCAATGCTATGGCATCGGCGCATATGACGCAACAACAACACATGCAGCAACAGGTGTCACAGCAGCAATACATGCAGGTAGGTGTAACAAAGTATTCTACTACATACGTATATATGATGTACGTACATGATATATATGTATGTGTATTTGTATTATTATCGTTTTCGTATATATCGAGAAAATATATACGAGTTTAATCAAACTCGAGAAATCATATTTTATCGAATATATGGTGATCGGATTTAATTTGAATACATTGCTTATGACGATGATGATAGTAATAATAATAATTAAGAAGAGTGACTTTTAGTTCGTTTTATATAAGTATTTAAGATTCGCGCCATTCTAACGCGATCGATATCTCGTATTACCGCTCCATAATCGAATATTACCATTTATCAAGCCGCAAAATGGCTACCACGAATGCATTCGATACGTCCGACAAAATATTTTCTATTTTCTGCTTAAGACCGCCTAGAAGTTATTATTTCGTGAGTAAATTCGACGTTTAATTAATTAGTAATTTTTTTGTTTTGTTTTAACGTCGAATTAAATCGTTTCGAAAGTATTCCATGATACCTAGTAAATACATAACCTACAAAATATAAAAGAAAAGTCTCGTATAAACGTATAGATCTATTTCACGGATTGGTTTATCTTTTATATATTTGACTTAGGTGCCGCAGCAACAAGTACAGCAGGTACAAGTACAGCAACAACAACAAATGATACATATGAGTCCTCCTAGAGGAGACTCACTTTCAAGCCCACCTCCGGTAAGTGCTTCGCAAGCTGCCATGGTAGGACAAAGACCACCGACAAATGCATGTATCCGTCACGGATGTCCAAATCCTGCTGTAGCCAATAGCGAATGGGAAGATGAGTATTGCAGTAATGAGTGCGTGGTCAGCCACTGCAGGTTTGTGTGAGCATTCTTTGTATTCCTTATTGCCATATTAACTCGTATAATGACTGAGTAAAGAAAAAAAAAGAGAAAGAAAAAAAAGGAAAAAAAAAGAAAAGAAAAAACCAACCAACCAGTGATTATATGAGATCTACAAACAGACGACTTTTTTTTTCCTTTTTAAATGTATACCTCTCTTTCATTGTAGAGATGTCTTCACCACGTGGGTATCATCGAATCAAAATCCACAGCAGAACTTCTCCACTGTGAAATAAGTGTTTACGCAAAAGAGGTCGAACTACGTCGTTAAATTACATCGAGGCTCTGTAACGTGCAGGGTCTGTTGTTAAGTAAGATATCTAAACTAATGTGTATATATAGGCAGCAAGAAGGAGAATGAGATAAAAGTAAAAGTCAGCGAGAGTACGATCGTAAAATAAAAAAAGAAACAAACAGGACTTAAACGGATATGTCACACAATACAATCTCGTGTATGCGAAAGAAACAACGTAGCATCGTCCATCAGGAAGTGTCGTCTAATCACGTTATATATATATATATATATATATATATATATATATATATATATATATATATATATACATTTCGGATCAGATAGAGAAAGCGGATACGTTACTTTGTAGAACGGGAAGATACGTGTAAATTAAGAAGCCTTATTCACAATAATCAATTACTCTGGTCAAAACACTGTCTATCTACAAAAGCTCGGGGGATAATAATTATTAGTGCGGCTTTTTAAATACGAAAGAAATGAGACTTGTCGATTTTCTTTCATAAACCGCAATAATAATAATAATAATAATATAATAATAATAATAATTAATAATTAATAATAATAATAATAATAATAATAAATAATAATAATAATAATATAATAATAATAATTATAATAATAATAATAAACATCATTGTTTGTCGATAGACGAGGCGTGCCAACTGTACAGTTAACAGTACGTTCGTTCATTTAAATTAACGAAATCGATTAAAAGCGGGTGGCAATTTTTCACAAACGATCGTGAATATACTTTGTGATCGTTCACGATGAAACGACATAAATAAGTGTCGTCCTTATTCTATGAATTGCATTATTCATACGTAAAATGAAAATCCTATGTGGATAGTTAAATAGAGAGCAGAGAATATTAGTCACGCACAATGGTGCGGGGATAATAAGAAATGAAAGAGAGAGTGAGAGGGAGAGAGGGAGGTATATTGCATGTAAATAATAATAATTGCGATAAGAAATACATCCCATTTATAATAATAGTGAAAGAAAAGTGCGATAAGAGAGAGAGAGAGAGAGAGAGAGAGAGAGAGAGAGAGAGAGAGAGAGAGAGAGAGGGGATGAGTAAAAAAAAATCGTCTGTATAGTAAAAACTGTATTACCTGGCAGTGCCATGGGCCGCGGTTGTTGCATGTTTTTCCCCCCTTCTATACTTAGCTAGGAATATTATTAATCATCTAGTATGATTATATTTATAAATATGAACATATATGTGTAATTGGTTGGTCAATTATATATACATGTTTAAACAATAGAATTCTAGCGGGTATCAACAAAAAAGAAAAAAAAAAGAAAAAAAAAGAAGAAAAAAAAATGATGATGATGATGATGACGATGATGATGATGATGATGGTGGGTACCCAGCGATGAATCCGATTCAGACTGTGTTTTTGAATATAAAAAGAGATAAATTAAGATGGAAAGACTTGTGAAAGCAGCTAATTCTTGTTTGCCCCTGACTTTCGTGGTTCTACCGGTATCGTAACGTGTTTCTAATTAATATTTATCATTTAATACGATCGATCATATATTATATATATGATAAGAGTCAAATTGAGGCATATCATGGTATTTATTTTATATTCTTCGCAATTTATATTTTACGGTACGATATAATTATTTGTCGCAATTTTACAATTCTTTTTTTCTCCACGCTAAATACGAATTTTAATCGACAATAAGCAAATCGACGGAAAAAGAAAGCTTGTTTAAATTAATAACTTAAATTAAAAAATAACAACAGTTGGAATGTACAAAATGATAAGATATCGTTGTTGCATACTTGCCGCATACATGTTTTTGTATTCACGTATATACATACATACATACATACATACATACATACATACATACATACATCCATACATACATACATACATACATACATACATACATACATACAGATACACACATGTATACTTTACAAATAAGTTTAAGAAAGATATATCATTTCCATAGGAAAAGAAAAAAGAAAAGTATAGAAAAAGGCCACCTTGAATTTGAGGCAGCCGTAACACACTTTAGTACCTAGATATTTTGCTATAATTTACGATTTTATTTTATTTTTTTAATTATTATTATTATTATTATTATTATTATTATTATTATTATTATTATTATTAATATTAATATTATTATTCTTTTATACGTATATAGTGCAAATTTTATTTTACAAGTATCATTGTTTTTTTTTTTTCTTTCATTCTACTTCTTTTTCTTTTTGTTTATTTTACATATAACAACGATTGAAATATTTAATTTTTGCATCGACAAAATATATATATATATATTTCTTTTATTATTATTTTTTTTTTTAACTTACGGATATAAACATATTTGGCGTTTTCATATATTTGTTAAATTTGTATGAATAAATGATATAAAGTATATTTGGGAAATGAATGTTAATGGGCAGTTCAAGTATAAATTTCTTTACATTGACGTTACTTTAACAAATCGGTATTTTATAATATTTATGATCACATAATCACACATACGTACACACACACACACACACACACAGAGGGAAAAAAAGAAAAACAAAGAGACAATTCAGATTTTGCGAATGAATGCGTACTTTCGCTTATTTTTTACAACTAGTATTTAAAATTATCAGTTCCATATTTGTGGTAAGCACCCCCAAGTCTATCATACGTGGGCATATTTTATGGAAAGAGTCAAAATATATCAGTGAATAATATATAGTCAGATTGTTTTGAAAAAGAAAGAGTTAAAAATTTGAAATAAGCTTTTAAGAAAAAAAAAAGAAAAGAAAAGAAAGATCATCGAGTATAATATAGTTATATAAGGAAGATATATATATATATGTATATATATATTATGTGTATGTATATATAAATATATATATGTCTTCCCATACTTATCCTTGGAGACCTCTCGATAATATCTGATCTCAATTATACAATCGTGATAATTGTTATTGGGTAACAGAAAATTATTGAACGTGTCTCGAAAAAGTATGAGAGAGAGAGAGAAAGAGAAAGAGAGAGAGAGAATGAATGTGCTAATGAATTTTCTTTTAATATTCTCTTTTTAATATACCCACTTGTAAATATACATAAATATATATTCTACAGATTTGTAGGTTATGTAAACATAATCAATATTGTATTATATTGATAACAGACGATTTGTGGTATATATTATGAAAGCATATAAATATATAAAATAAATATATATATAAAAATATATATATATATACAGATACATATACATATAGGATAATAAAAAAAAAAATACTTATAATTCATAATTTTAAATGAAATAAGATATTGATTAAGCCGATTAGGCCTGTTGTGAAATACCCAGGTATGCGGCGTGTCAATAAAAAAAAGTATACAAAAGCTACACAGAAAACACAAAATCCCCCCTGCCCCCGTATGCGTGTATATCCCTTAATACAGAAAACACAACTTTTACATTAATCGTAATCGCATAAATCAATATTAAAAGAAAAAAAAAAAAAGTGAATCTAGGAAATATCCAGCATATATTGTAGTACTAGCACTACGCATCAAATGCTAATATATGATGGTAATTTGCAATGAATTTATGTTAATTTTTATTGTTTTCTGTACAAAGACATAATTAAACGATTTCAATCTCAAATTTATCATGAATTTTTATTTTGAAAGCTTTTAATCTTTTAATAATAATCCATATTCCTAAATCATGTAAAGCCGATCAATTGTAAAATCGACACACGATCGACTATTACCAGTACGTATAATAATAATTAATAAAGTTAAAAATTAAAATCTTATAAATTTTCTCTATATTTTAACGTTTATATTCGTTTCGTGGAAATTTACTCTTCGAAATTAAAATTTTATATTCGTGCTATGTCATTCGTTTTACGTACGGATAATATATTTATATTATCTCATTTCCTGACATAATTTTCCTTCGTAAGTAATAAATGTGTTTATAAATTACAGGATCCAATTTGAGTGGTATAATCAATTTTTAATAAACAGTCGATGAGGATGATAATATTCTTGGAATAAAGAATACATTCCGGACAAAAAACACATTTCTACGATGTCATACGAATAAATTATTATATATACATATATATATATACATATATATATATGTATATATATATGTGTGTGTGTGTAAGTCTTACTATGTAAATCTTATAAAAATAATATTAATAAATGTAAATTAAACGAGAAACAGTATTATTTATTTATAATTTGATATTATTATTTATTTACCTTCTGATCCGTATCAACTCCTAAATTCTCTATCTTCCTGTTAGAAATTTTTATTTATGACGAACGATGCCAAAATATATTTCACGAATCGAAATTTGTATCAGGATCGCATAAAGACGCGGCATCCGTAACATGTCATCTTCCGATAAGTTATGTTCTCCTGTTCGATATTTCAAATTCCGGAGAAAGCGGAAATTTCTCCCACAAATCGAGTTTTGTAACAGGATCGTATGATTGACGAAGAGGTGGCACGCGTTATCCTGCCATCTCCTGGTAAGTTATGCTTTCCTGTTAACACTTTCAAATTTTCTACGAAGCTAAAACTTTTCTTACAAATGGAACTTTCTTACGAAAGGATGACATGATACGAAAGGAGGTAGAATCATCTCTTTTATTTAAATCATATGACCTCTTCGTGTCATGAAAAATATGAATTATTTAAATTAAAGATTAATGAAAGACGAATGCTTACGTGTTTACTCGTTAAAATAAGAATGATAATTAACTCGAAAACTGTCGAACGATTATTAATTTAAATTGTTTATTTAAATATGACATTATATTATCCTTCTACATACAGACTTTCAATCGAAAAGAAAATAGAAAAACGCGTACAACGCTCGAACATTTATATACGGGGAATATTTATAGTGGGGGTTAATAGCTTCCTCTCTTTCCTCACAAAGTTCCAGGGGCGCCACCGTAGAGAAAACATTTTTCTCTTTTTTTTTTTTAGAAAAAAATGTCGGAAACAGCGAGATTTACGCAAACAAGGTATTCGAGCGTAATTCTTGGACAATTTTGACGTACGATGTCTCGTTTTAAACATAAAGATTTAAGCAAGGATATGGCTTTCTCGAATTTTTAAAAAAATTTTATTTTTATGGATAAACCGTTCACGAAAGAGACATCATTTCTTGACAACATTTTTTTCAAAGGAGATAATGCTTTTTCAAAAATTCGTAAGTTTCGTTCAAGTAATAATGCAACGGTGTTACTACGATTACCATGTGCGTATTATGATAGAATTTTTCCTAAAAATCGTAGAAAACGAGAACGAATCCGTTCTTCCCTGAAATTCCCAGTTTAGGATCGTTCGAAAGCCATTAATTATTTGGGATATTTCATTGATGGATTTTATTCAGCAAATTATAAAACATTCAGGTTGTATATCGTACGTTATATTCGCCGTTATCATTATTCTCATTTCCTCGCTCGAGCTCGTTTTAATCCAATTAATTTTGAAACGTTGATTATAAAATACGATACGATATAAAGAACGAATCAGTGATTTTTAGGTCGATTATAAATTTACAAAAATATCATCTCGTTAATAAATATAATATTAACTTTAACATCTTATCGAGATTCGACGAACAACGATAATCGAGACAAATTAAAGCGAAAATATTAGAATTTTTAAATCAATTACGATTTTTATGGAAGTTGATACCACCGGGAGAATATTGAGTATTGCCAACAGTTAAAACAAAAAAACTGATTACACCCTTTCCTACTTGAATTTAATTCTTGATTTCGTTTGTGGTTTTGTTTACAGATAATCGTAAATTCGCATTCGCATTAGATTGTGAATTAATAGAGAATTATTTTACATCGTCAAGAAATTTTGTATGTTACAATATTGTTTCATCGTATCACAGTTACATAGTGAACGAATATAACCTCTTTTAAAGAGATGGAATCACGAACAGAATTTAAAATAAAATCGCCTCCGACCGATGCGATTTCTGCTGTTGAATTTGGCCCGAATTCTACTCAGTTTTTACTCGTCTCATCATGGGACAGCACAGTTAGATTATATGACATTCATGCAAATAGTATGAGGTTAAAGTATAATCACGATTTGCCGGTTTTGGATGTAGCATTTCAGGTAATGTATCAATTCTATTAAGAAACATTTAAAATCATAATAGTGTTTATGCTATCATTTCTAGGATGCGGTACATGCTTATAGCGGTGGCTTAGGAAACACATTGAAGATGTATGACATCAATAGTAATACTGGTAATGAGAGTTTTAGTTCTAATGTACTGCATTATAAATAATTGTGAACATGTCGCTATGGAAAATGTACAACTCAGAAGTATTTTAACAGAATCGGTCATGGGAACACACGACAAACCGATCAGAAAAATAGAATATTGTGGTGCGGTAAATGCTATCTTAACCGGTGGTTGGGATGCAGCTGTAAAGCTTTGGGATCCGAGAACTCCCACTTGCGTGGGTAGTTATCTACAACCAGATGTTGTTTTGGCATTGTCAGTTTGTGGAGATAAATTTGTAGTAGGCACAGCCAAACGAAAAGTTTGTATCTGGGATTTAAGAAATATGGCTGGAATGTTTCAAAGACGGGAGAGTAGTCTAAAGTATCAAACGCGATGTATTAAAGGTTTTCCCAACGAGCAGGTAAATATATCTAATTCTAATATTATTGATAGAATTTCTGTCGCATATAAAAATAATCTCTAAATTTACAGGGCTATGTTTTAAGTAGTATAGAAGGTAGAGTGGCCGTAGAATATCTAGATACGACACCTGAAGCACAGAAGAAAAAATATGCTTTTAAATGTCATCGGATAAAAGAGAATAACGTAGAACATATTTATCCCGTAAATGCTATAAGTTTTCATACCACTTATAATACCTTTGCTACTGGTGGATCGGATGGATATGTTAATATATGGGATGGTTTTAACAAAAAACGTTTATGTCAATTCCATAGATATAACGCTGGCGTTGCTGCTCTTAGTTTTAGCCATGATGGTTCTGTTCTTGCTATAGGTGTATCTTATTTAAATGAATCACAAATACCACCTGGGGGTACGGACGAAATAGAAATTTATATAAGATACGTAAACGACCAAGAAACTAAACCTAAGTAACATTGTATTATTTTAATAGGACCATTTGTAATTAAAATGTTATTTAAATCGCGCGCTACAGATCAGATAGAAATGACGTTAAAAACCTTTAACGAACATTCTTTTTTTTATGCGTCATGTAAATATCAAGAATCATCAAGATTTTACACTTTTATATTTCGGAAGACTTCGACTTTGTTAACTATGACTGCTATATGTGTATACATTACAATGTACTATGTATACATTACAACGATTCTTACAAAACTGGATCATTTTCTTTAAAATTATTTGACTGAACGGATTATTTGAATAAAAACTACCATTTTTCTAAACATCGCTGCTTTGTCATTATCACTTAAAATAAAATTGTACATACCTATGTATATTCTATAAAGAGAGAGAGAGAGAGAGAGGGATATGATACGTTACTTTAAAAGCACGACATTTTGTACTATAAGTCGAAATTTTATGCGTACGTTACAATACGAAATAAAAGGAGACATATTTTATAAAAGATTATATTTGCTAAAAAGGCTTCGATAACTAAATACAAATATTTACGAGAGAAAGGCACGACCCATAATAAATATCAAAGAGAAAAATCACTTGCTACCGTTCAATTGACATTTTTCCTTAGAGTTGTCCATTAAAAGAAAGAAAATATATTAAAAATTATAATATTATTTATATCATTTCATTTATATAAAGAGAGAAAGACAAAATATCCCGTCTCTCATTATTATTTATTATAACAAAAATATAATATATTATATACATGGTAAACATTTCTCACAAAAGTATTACAGTGAAGATAAAAACATATACAAATGAATATATTTAAAAAAATATTAATATTTTCTCCTTTTATATATAATTAATATATTGGACAATCTCCATATCTTCGATATATTCGACTATCGCGAATTGTGCTATTTTAAAATACACGATATCTTACTTTTATCGTGTTATTAATTATTGTCAAAATTAGTCGAAGGTATTCATCGATGAACAACTCTTAAATACGTTGATGAACAATCTAATTTCAATAAATTGAGCGTACGAACCTGCACTTCGATTATTATGATCCCCGTGTTTTATATATGTACACACACATATATATAATTATAATATACGTATATATATAATTATATTTTATGTATATGTATATATAATTTTACATAGGAGAAAAAGAGGAAGAATATAATTATATCTTATCGAGATACGAAAGTATAGTTATGTATTTCGATAGACTGTAACCATAATTTTTCCTCCTTATTATAAGTACATGCATTTTTATATAACGCACGATTACAATGAATTAAATTATTCATTTGGAGATCAACGTATGTACGATTTATACAAATTTATATTTTGCGAAGAAGGCAAGCTTTGAAATATAAGAGACCAAAAAAGTGACGAAAGATTTTCAACGATATTCTTTAAAAAAATTTGTTACCATCCAAATATATATCCATATGTATTATTCTTATCATCTTTTTTTGTTTTCTTTTTTTTAACAATTTCCTTAAAATTTCTTTAAAATTTTAGACAACAGTATAGTTATATATATGTATGTGTGTGTGTCTATATATATATATATATATATATATATATATATATATATATAACATTCAACAATTTTTACTAATAACTGACATCTTTTATATATCTTTTCTTAGATATATCGACACGAACGCAAATATATCGCACTATTCTATCGAATTTATACAAAAAAGTGAAATCTCTCTACTTCTATCATTGAAGATCTTTCACTTTGATCGATAGATGATCGACGAAACGATCGCTGCAAGTTTTTCAAGGATTATCATCCTTTCAAATAGAGATCTGCTTTCGATCGAACGCTTAATCAGAGTTCTTCAATTGATTCTTGAATCAACAATAGTTGAAACAACATTACATTTCTTCACTTTTCTTCTTCTTCTTTCTTTTCCTTCATTATTCTTCTTCTTCTTCGTTCTTCTACTTCTTCATTATTTCACGAGTTTATATCAACTCAACTTTTTAATCTGTCACATTTACCGGCGAGCAAATAATTTTTCGCAAATTATCACGTATCTTGTCGTAAGTTGCGAAACTGATGCCTACTGCTATTGGACCTTTGACCCAATTCATACTCAGTCCTTTGAAGAAAGCCATCAGTCCTTCCTCTCTAAAAAAAAAAAAATAAATAAACACGAGTGTTGAATATTTTACGAGACGATTAAAAAATTTCCTAAAGATTCTCTGATGGTCTCTGATAAAGAATATAAATCGTAATAAATTTTATTACGATTGATCATTTTAATATAAAAGAGTGTAATTGAAAATGTTGATCAAACAAATAAGAAACATATTTATCAACTTTTACATTCAAAATCTAAATAATCCAAACTATAAATATTTTAAACATTATTAAGTTTTCTCCTGAGAAACTAATAATTCTTATTTTTACCACTTTTCCCAAACCCATCAGATAATCAATAAATAAGAAATATATTTCAATATCTTACGTGTAAATTTTAACTATTGTCAAGGTAACACTTTGATAATGTTGACTCTTGATCGCTGAAGTTTGCATTCTTCTCCTAACGATATCCAAAGGGTAACTACTCGTTTGTCCTACTACTCCAGCTACAGCACCACAAAGGAGTGCCAAAGCAGTAGTCATTCCAGGAATACTTGTTGTGTACTGGGAATATTCTATTCATCGACAGATGATCGTTTTTATAATAATCATGATAAAAAAATAGATAAAAAGAGGGATGATTGAAAATGATTTATTACGAATATTATTTTTTATGCGAACAAAATTTTCTTTCATGACAACGACGACGACGACGACAATGACGACGACGATGATAATAATAATAATGATGATGATGATGATGATGATGATGATGATGATGATGATGATGATTAGAATTAGGATTGTAATTTAAGAGAAAAAATAAACATTTACCTGCCGCCAGGTGCTTCAGAGTATCATAAGTGAAGAAACTCATGCCAGCATAAGGTATAACGCCTAAGATCGTTGGTGTAAAGCCACGATAAAAGGATATGATACCTTCCTCTCGATAAATCCTTTGAAACATTTGCCTCAATGTTTTGTATTCGCTCTTCAACGTCACTGCCATTCGAGCACGCACGAGATCAAGGGGATAAGTTAAACCTTGTGACGTAACGCCGGCTAAAGAACCAGCCAATAATCTCTTTACTGGTGGAGTCCTGAAACCAAATTGATCTATTTAATGGATCAATGTTATTAACATAGATTAACTATTTATTTAATGATCTAACGATTATAAATTACGTTTATGTTACGTATGTTTATTTTCAATGAAATTATTCGTTTGAACCTTTATCGTGAAAATGATCGATCGGACGATTATAATTTATTTAATTTCATTGATCTATTTAGAAATTCTGATTAGAAAAAGAAATGTATATATATGTATATATCGTATTTATAATAAATTCACATGGTATAAATTATTAATGAAATTTATCGTGAAAATAATTAATCGGGCTTCGATCTATTCCAATTTAATTTGATTTACTAATAAAATTACTATATAAATTAAATTTTGATTAGAGAAGACAAAAATATATATATATATATTTTTTTTTCTCTTATATATGTATATATATGTATCGTGTTTATATTAAATCATGCGATAATAAATAATTTATTAATCCTAATAAATATGATTAATCGCACTTCGATATATTCCAATTTATTTGATTTCAATAATAAAATTAGAAATTTTGATCAGAGAAGAAAAATGTACACGTATATATGTAGTATTTATATTAAATTTATACGATAATAAATTATTTATTTATCCTAATAAATATGATTAATCGGATCTCGATCGATACTAATTTATTTGATTTCACCTTACGTTTCTGGACTTTCGACTCGTAGAATCCTCTTCCATTGTTCATGAGCTGTAAATTGTATGGCAGCATATGGAACGATTCTAACCATCGTCGCACTGTTACCTCGCCATAAACTCAATAATCCTTCGTTTTGAAATGATTTTATAAGGAATACGAGAGCAGCTCTTGCTGTATAAGGTTGTTTCGATATTTGAAAATTGATCTTTGTACGATCTAATGGTGCTATCGCTGTCTTTGCTAAACCTCCTGCTGTTGCACCAGCCAATAAACTGGTCCATACCCTCTGCACATTCGAAATGTTCTCTTTGCATTCTTCTTCTTTCTAATAACGAAGAAATTATATGTTATATACTATATATATATATATATATATTTTTTATCAATTGTATATATATAATAATTATAATAATATTTTGAAAATAATATATAATGTAAAAATTAATATTTTTAATATATATGTTATAGATTATATTATATTATATTATATTAAATGTATGTATATATATATATATATATATATGTATATATATAAATATTTCTTTTCTCAATATATCGTACACTTAGCATCGTATAATAATTTTTATAATAAAGAATTAACATTCCGAAGAAACTTCGATCTTGATTTTGTCTACTACT
This sequence comes from Vespula vulgaris, assembly GCF_905475345.1. Lineage (NCBI taxonomy): Eukaryota > Metazoa > Arthropoda > Insecta > Hymenoptera > Vespidae > Vespula > Vespula vulgaris. The sequence continues at coordinate 2,437,618 of NC_066590.1, forward strand.
TTAACAAAATTAATATTAGAATGAAATTACTTTCAAATAAATCTATTCCGTTAAGTAAATAAATAAATAAATAAATAAATAAATAAATAAATAATGTCCCATATGTTATATCATTTGTAGATCAATAAATTTTATAGAAAAAATATAATAATATCTGATACAATAATATTTTATAATTTAATTGATAATATCTAATAATTAATGATTTAATTTGACAATAATAATTTAGATAATAATATTTTATTATTTTGTAAAATTATATTAAATGTGAATAATATTTCGCGTTACGTTTTATAATTGAATAAATATAAAGATTGAATATAATCTTACCGTGGTATGATCCAGGTCATCATCGGATCTTGACGAGATTGCGGTTGTCATCGATATGGTGCTCGTTGATTTGATGCTACCATGAATCCTCTCTAAAACTACTTGACTACTTTCGACGGGATTTCCTCCAACGTGTCCCCTCATTCTCCTTTGCCATTCATTTTCGATCTGTTACTTTTTGGCAACAGCAACAGCAACAGCAACGACAGCAACTTTAATAACGACAGCAGTCACACCAGCTTGGAAGAGATCTCCCCGTTTTGTCAATCGCAACGACTACGAAATAATAATTTCTATTACGATCGTGTGCATGTGTAAAAAGGAATAAACAAAAAAAAAAAAAGGAAAAAAAGGAAAAGAAAAACTTAAAAAAAAGAGAAAATACAACAGATCTTCTTCGATGCTAATGAGATACTAACTAACTAACTAACGAGCTTACATTAAAAGTGCTTTCTCAATTTATATTTTTCCTTTTTCTTTTTCTAATTATGTATCTATAAAAGAAGAAAAAAAAAGATATGTTAAAAGATAATTGTTAATGCGTTTATTTTCTATCTTCTCTTTATTTTTCTCTTTCTATTTCCATTTTTTTTTTTTTATTGCACAGTACGTGTTCATTAATGTATCTTTTGTGATATGTCAAGAAAAAAAAAAAAAAGAGAGAGAGAGAGAGAGAAAAGAAAAAGATAAAAAAGGAAGTAATTATCGTTTTACAACACATTTCTTTCCTACTGTATAACACATTTATGTATAGATGTATAATAGGTGTATAAGATAAAGTATGATAAATGCTTATCTCGTGGAAACACATGGAAGGATTCAAGTTCATTTCAAAATCAACTTCGATTTTTTTTTTCTTTCTTTTTTTTTCAAATAGGGATTCCTATATATATATATATATATTTTTTTTAATGCTGACATATACTACGTCAGAAAAATAGGACAAGAAAAAAGATCGTAACGCGTCTGAAATAAAGATATCTTTTTGTTCATTTTCAATTTTTAAAGATTTATATAACTAAAAATATTTATATATTCCAATAATAAAGAAAGAAGTTAATAATTACTTCAAAAGAAATATATACATACATGTATATGTATATTAATAAAATATTTATGTCCTAATACTCGGACTTCGTTTTCTATGAGAAAGAGAGAGAGAGAGAGAGAGAGAAAAGAAAAATAAGCTGTACAACGAATGCGTAGAACTAGAAAGTTGATTAGATAGATAATCACGGGTTATGAGATCCTAAAGGTCCAAAAAGAGACCATCATTTTTCTAATAACATAATATAATCAATATTTATAGATGATATAACGTAATAATCATAAAACCGTAGATAACCGTATTATTTTTCTTCGTGTAAAAACAAAAAAAAAAAAAGAGAAAAAAAAGACAAATAATCTGCGCGATTGTGATTGCGAAATGCATTAAATATTAGAATTAACCCATATGATCCCACCGTAGTCCTTCGTTTACACATATTTATCTAAACTGCGTACGATAAATTTTGCAAAACAGAGAGAAAAATATAGATTCATTGAGTTCAACTTATCTTATTTTATTAGTATATTGCAAACAAATTTCTTAGAAATAAGAAATAAAATTCTGTGAAATTATCTGAATTGAGGAAATTAAAAAGGAAAAATATCGTCGGTGAGAGTCATTACGTTTATAGAGATCATATTTATATACTATTTATCATCGCAACAATGTCACGGTAGTAATGAATTTAATTGAGACAATACTTCTACTAATTACAAGATAAAAACAACACGTTCGTATAAAAGAATAGAATAGAATTTGTCGAAATGAAATTAGAGAAGAACTATCGCGTTGTTAGCCATTTTTCTATCGGATTTTTTCCACGAATTACTCGTCACAATAATTAATTTTATGACAAAATATAAATAAGCTACTCTTCGAAATAATTAATTTTTTGTATTAAATTTATTACTGTATTTACTATTTATTATTAACAGTAGTAATTAATATTACTATTAATTACTGAATTAAAAAAAAAAAAAAAGAAATATTAAAGAGAAAATTTTAAATTAGAGATACAGCATCTATCTGCAGATTCTCATATTTAAATGTGTGTATAGATGCATACATACACATACGCACAGAGAGACATACATATATACAGATATTATGTATGCATTGAGAATGCAAATGAGTACACGAAGGCCATCTTGTTAATTTGTTTTCTACAACAACGCGAACCGTTGCTGCCAGATTCGTTCTGCACGAGTGAAGAAAATAATGAAGCAGTATCGATTTAATTATCACTTATTCTAACGATATATATATATATATATATATATATATATATATATATATATATGTATTTATCTTTTTTTTCTAATCGATAATAGTCAATAATAATCGATCGTTCGACACTAAATATTTATATTTATCTTTGACCAAAATAAATCTTTATTTTAAATTTCCAACTCTCTCTCTCTCTCTCTCTCTCTCTGTCTCTCTTTAAGCTATAAGTAAAATATATAAATTATATATAATGTATAAAGAATATTTTTCTCGTATCACATGTATGATCTTATTAAGATCACGTGCACGAATAAGATGTATATATATATATGTTGTATATATATATATATATATATGTACATAAATGCGTCACGATCAAACGGACGATTATAAAGTTTGTGTTAGTCAAAATCTAACGTCCATCTAGTTTATATATATTATTTATATTATGATAATACAATACATTCTGTAATTTTTATCTATTTTATCGATACACTAATTTTCATATTTTTATCGACCGATAAACTTAAACAATACACACCAAAACTATTTGCAATATCGATAAGATTAAATGAATTACTAAAACGATAAAGAAAGAATTTCGAGATATTTTTATTCATTCGTTGAACGTCCATTAAAAAAATTTATATATATATATATATATATATATATATATATATATATTTATACACTATGTTAAACGATATCGATTGTTTCTTTTTTTTTCATGATTAAGACGAATCGGTCGTCCATTCGAAAGTAACGTTCATTGGAAATAACAAACATGATACGTGTGTCCTTGCAATCGGTTTATGTAATATATACTTCGATGATGATATCGAACAACAATTGTATCGTAAAGATCAAATAAATCCTTATTTTTCATGAATGGATTATTAAAATTCAATTTTAATTATTAATTAATTAATTAATTTTCTCGTCCATTCTGACCTTCTTTTTTTATACAACGTAAAAATATACACATACGATTGAAAAATATAAGTCGATCGATTATAACGAAAGTGACTCGAGGATTAAGCGAAAGATTAAAAAAAAAGGAAAATAAATAAATAAATAAATAAATAACAAACAAAATCAAGCGAGAATGAAATATTTTGGATCTTTCTCAATTTTTTACTTAGATCAGCAAACAATTAGATTATTGCTTAGAATTGAGCAATGAACTAAATTTTCTTTTTCCTTGTTTTTTTTTTTTTAATATTTTTACTTACACATTTACACAATTATCTAATCATATATAATAATTTATGTCAATATCCTAAAGCTAGTAAAAATGTGTACATGCAATTTCTATTCATTTTCATTTTCACTGTATTATATATTTTATATAATTTTATTTTCTTCGATTAATTTAATATCCATATATATATATATATATATATATATATATATTACATATATATATTTTTAATTCTTTTTATATAACATATAATTTCTTTTTCGACCTTTAAAATCGATATTCGTCAAAAATCAAAAAAATTATAAATAACTCGTGATTTCATTTTTTCTGAATATATTTCAAGTCAATTAATTCGATCGATTATTATGTAAAGTATATGCACATAAATACATAAATACATACATACAGACATACGTATATTCACATTTAAAAATCTCCACACATTTTTTAATATTTGATCTACATTCAGAGACAATTTTTGTTTTTTTCTTATCTAAATCGAGATAGTAAAGATTATTGAAAAAGAAAATGATCGATGAAGATCGATCTCTAATAAATCATCTTACCTCACGTACGATCTTAATCACACGCACATACACATATATAGGCTCGCGCATACACACACACATACACACACACACATTACGCATACGATCGATCGTCTTACGTCGAAGAGCAATTACGTAAAAGAGAGTTTCAAGCGAAACTTCGTTAAATTGGATAAACAACTTGCTCCTTACGTTTAATTTACGCACAAAAAAAACACACACACACATGCGTGAATTAATGATTTTCAAAAAGAATGATCGGTGTAATGATACACACACACACACACAATGTATGTAGTTAAAAGAACGTGACCAATAATACATATATATATATATATACATATATATATATTCGTATATACGTACGTATATATATGTATGTGTGTGTGTGTGTGTGTGTGTATATATATATACATATATATATTCGTATATACGTACGTATATAATGTGTGTGTGTGTGTGTGTGTATAAGCACGTGTGTTGATCTCCTTCTGGAATAATAGGCGGAGTGAACTTTGTGCATGCACACACCTAAAAATATATGTGCATGTGTACGTGTATGTAGTTCCGTATATCATGAGGTCTTGCGTGCATCCGAACGCAGGATGAAAATAAATCAACTCCTTTGTACGAATTTACCTATGCTTCTATATTTCGATTATATTTTCTTTTACGTTTGTTTGTTTCTTACTTTTCAAATGTTTCATTTGGATAACTATCTTTATCTCGTTAAATAGTTTCATTGAAAATTTTTCTTTATTTTTCTTTAGTCGATAAAGAAAGAAAGAAAGAAAGAGAAAGAGAGATAGATAGACAAATAGAGAGATAGACAATGAGAGAGACAGAGAGAGAGAGAGAGAGAGAGAGAGAGAGAGAGAGAGAGAGAGAGAGAGAGAGAGAGAGATAAATGGATCAAACGAGACACGAGATTTAACCTCTTTTCGAACTTTTAAATATTCTATTTCTTTCTTTCTTTCTCTCTTTCTTTCTATTTCAATCAATCTCTTTAACTCTCTCTCTCTCTCTCTCTCTCTCTCTTCATCATCGTACTCGTACCTCTTTCGAACGTGTTAGAATTCTTTTTATAAAATTCTTCAAGGGATTCGAATGATCTCCTCCTTCGGGAACAAAGAACTATTCCCAAAAGGTTTCATTTCAATGTAGACCTCGATTACGACACTTTCAATAACATAATCATCCTTACGAACAATGTCACAGTTATAATAGACGTTTTCATCTTGTTCCTTCTTTCTACTTTTCTTCTCGCTCTTGAAATACAATTCGTTCACAATAACTCTTTCTTAATGCATTGTCACTAACCAACAACAGAACCGAGAAACCGACGAATAAACGAGATACATCGAAGCTTGTTTTCCTTCCACGACTGTTCCACGACTGTTCTTTTCGTTTATCAACCAACCATCACGCGTACTCCTCGGTTTTTTATATCATAACTTTAATTGCGTGATCGTAATTTAAAAGAACGAGCAAGACAGAGATAGATGGACAGAGAGACAGAGAGAGACGGAGAGAGAAAGACAGAAAGAGAATGAGAAAGAGTGAGAGATGAAGAGAAAGAGAGAGAAAGAGATAGATGGTTCGTAGGATTCGACTTACGTGCGTGCGTGCTTATCGGACAACGAGAAATGTGCTTCTATCGTGCTTGCATGACCTTCGCTACTGCATTAACCTTACATGCTCGTGATAGATGACGCTGGTTTCATCGCACGTCAAAGGGTTCCATCTCTGTTTATTTGGTACAACAACATTTTTTATTATTTGCCTTATCGAATAAATATATTTCTATGATGGTAATTTACCAACGATCAACTACGCAGTCGGTAAGTTGAGTCGATAAAAAAGAAATTTCGTTTCTGTTTTCTTTTTTTTTTTGGAATACATATTTATCGACAACGATAGCAAAGAAGTATCATCCTAACTCGATTTTTTTTTTTTTTTATTAAGGAATAAAAAAGAAGTAACGTAGCTTTCTTTTTTTACCGACCGAACAGATAATAAGCATTGATAGTGGAGCTCTGTTTTATCGTTCAAGCTGATAATCGCCGATTATTATTTATCATCGTTTACAACTATCTCACGATTTTTTATTACTTATAAAGCGCTGTTTTATCGATCGAACAAGATAACAGTGGAGTTTTATCGATCGTGAACAAGGTAATGATGGAACACTGTCTTACCGTAGAAATGGATAGTAATTTTTTATGTTTCTTCTTTTTTTAGTTTCTTTTTTATTTACTTTAATCGACATAAAACGTTTCGTTTCGATCGAGTAATACACACAAAGTAATACACACATACAGTCATATATATACACCTATTATACATACATATATATACATATACATATCATATACATATATATATATATATATATATAACCTGAAGGAGACTAATGCAATTTCGTGCAAGCGATCGAACCATGGCACTACACTGTAGTAAGTACTTGTGTAGTAATAAATTTCGTTAAAACAAGATGGCTTTTTCAACGCTTTCGGAATCGGCGTTTCTTTAAACGAATAATCGATGAGCCCTGCCATTTTCTTCTCTGTTACATCGAAATCCTTTCAACATCGTACTTAGAAGAGTTATCATTAACACGAATTATCTTTTACCAGGAAAATAATGAAACACCTACACGCGTATTTATAAGTGGTCCACCAAATGAGTCCATTGATGTGTCACGAATAATTCCGTCGCCCCTTGAAATTGAGAAATTAGATCACAATACCTGGCTAATGTTAATTACAAGTTAATAACCGACTTCTTCTCGAACGGGAAGTTTCTACGTGATATATTAAATGCAAGATGGCCGAGTGAAAAACTTGTCATTAGAACAAGGACATGGAGTTTCCCTTATAAAAGCTAGTCGTGGTACATTCGACAGCATAGTTCCCGAGGTACTGGATCAACAAAGATCATCTTCTCGTACATCCTACTGTCGTCTCTTCGAAATCTTCAGTGAGAAGAAAGACGAAAAGATACGGTAAGCATATATGTATCTATCGAATTAATGTAAGAAAAAGTAATACTTAAATATTAGTATGTAAATACTTACTATCAAAAAAAAAAATAAGAAAGAAAAAGGAAGGAAAAGAAAGCTTCGAGTAAATTAACCACCTAAGGGACAAATCGAATTTACGTTGAACGAAAAAAGAAAAACAGAAAAAGAATAGCGATCGAATATTGGTATATATATATATATATATATATAGCGTACGAATGCGATAGATTCTAACACGTTTAAAGGATTTATCAGGCCATCGATGTTCGCTTAAATCCATTTCGACGTTTCCCATTAGTCTTTTATACCAAGCGTAAGCGTTAACGAGAAGTAATTTAAAATTGCAATAGTATTCGTCCTACTCTTAGATAGAATCGTTAGATTTACACGAGCGTGTCCAATCGCTATACCAAAGGCAGAGTTAAACGTATCAAAGTCGTTCGAAGAAGGAAAACCACATTCGATTTTAATTCGGTTAATTTAATTGAATTTACAATATATATATATATATATATATATATATATATATATATATATATTTCAACGAAGAATTTTGTTGAAAACGTGAAACGTTGAAAAAGATATAACTTTGATACAATCTTACAATGGAGATGAAAAATATGAATAGATGGTGATAGAACCATCCTTTAACGGATCGCGTAAGATGCAATTTACCACCCTCTTTCCACCCTCTCACCCTTACCCCTTTCTCCATTCGTCCACCTCCACGTAAACCAAAGAAACGGCCCCTGCTTCTTCGTCTCTATGCAACAGAGATGCTGGTCACGTTTCTTATCCGCGGGACACTTAGTAGCACTTACTCTTATCTTAATGACCAGGGACGCGCGTAGCGTTAATGGTCCCTTTAAAATTAGCACGGCCAGGATGGGGAGGGTGTTTCGGGCACTCTCTAAAAAACCGTCGGAAAATATAAACGCCTTTCGTTACTTCTATCTCTGTCCCTTATTCCTTCCTTCTCACAACCCCCTTCTCTATCATCCTTTTTAAAGGAATTTAAACGTGGCAATTAGAAATCTCAAATTTCGTGGTACAATATAATTATTGCTTTTTATAATTTTCTGTGCGTCTTTTTTTTTTCTTCTCCGTCTTTCTCTTTTTCTCTTTTCTTTTTTTTTCTCAATCTTTTTTCTCTTTCACGCGAATTTTGCTTTCACGCAAAGATAATAAAATGGGAGAAAATCGTACATCGACGAACTTTAATAACAATATTGGAATAAATTCAATGTCTCTTTACGGATATGTGAATAGTTATATATTTATAAGTGTAGAAACATTTTTTGTTCTTGTTTATTTTTTTTTTTTTTTTCTTATACGAATATCTAATAGCACGAGAAATAAAAGAAAGAAAAATGTCCGACGTAGATATCGACGAGGATTAACATTTCAAAAGTTACAGCGGATAAACGCGAAAGATCGAGACGAAAAGGTTACGTGGTAGCAGCATAGAGCGTTGAAGCGTCGAAATGGCGGTCGTGCATTTTTAAATCGCGTCTCTTCTCTAACGGATCGTTGAACCAACAAGTCAACCGTGGCCTATTGTTTTCTACTACGTTTATTGACCACTATTGGGTTCTTTCGTCGGCCAATATAAATTCTCTTTTGTTCCTATTGTTGTCTCTATGAAATCGTTTGTGAAAATGTCATCTATAAAATCATTTTAATAATAATAATAATAATAATAACACTAATCTGTTTTTCTACATAAGTTAAAATACATACACACACACACACACACATATATATATATATACAAAAAAGAAAAGAGTAAGCAAATAAATAAATAAAAGATAATCTCTCGATCTTACCATCCGCGAATAAAAATAAATATAATAAATAATAAATACAAATTTTCCCTTTCTTTCTCGAGAGAGAAAGAGAGAAAGAGGAAGAGAGAGAAAGACGATCGATCGGACAGAGTCGGCAGGTCAATAAGACACGAATTAAATTCAAATAATGCGAAAGAATGATATAATAAAGTTTGATCAAATTATTCCTTGCGTCTTTCACAATTAGTCCGCGGCAGTCTGTGTCAACTAGAATCGGTCTACTCCACCCTCCACTCTCATCCCAACCCCATCCTCATCTACCCCTCTTATCGTCCGCCTGCCTGTCCGCCTGCCCGCCCCGCCCCGCCCCTATTCGCCTTCTCCCTCCATTCTATTTCACTCCACTCCGTTCAATTCAACTCAACTCAACTCAACTCACAACCAACACGCACCGTCCGATCTTCGACTTGAAAAGTCGTTAGTCCATTTCGACGTATGCCAATAAATTTACCTAAGTTGTTCCACTTTGTCCCTCTTTCAACGGATTAATTTATCCACTGTTACCTACTCTCGACTTCGAATCTGTTTTATTAAATCGTATTGCCAATGAAATCTCTCGCCGATGAAATAATTTTTCATCGTGAGAAAAAGAGTAGAAAAGAAAGATAAAAAAAAAGGACAGAGAAAAAATAACTGACTCCTCCACGAATTATTTTAAATATTCTAATATTTATTTTTTTATTATTTTTAATATTGTTTTAAGATTGTTTTTTTTTTTTTAATATTTAATATTATTTCAACAATTTTTAAACTCGCCCAGATAGATAGATAGATAGATAGATAGATAGATAGATAGTTAGGTAAGTAGGTAGAAATATATAAGAATTAAACATGTATAACGTAACATACGATTATATAAATATATATGTATGTATATCGATTACAGAAATGGCTGCTTTCTATGCTACGACGATCATTGTCGTTCTATCGTTCTTAACAACGAACGTGTTGGCTCAGACCTTTCAATATAGCCACGGATGGACGAACGGTAAACGCACGCTCACGGATGTTAATTCGCGATTCTCATATTTACCGGCATCGTCCTGGATGAAAAATGTTTTCGATTTGCAATTCGACAATCTTCAATCACCGCCACCTTCATTGTCGCCATCTCTATTGCCAGCTGGGACTGCAACGACGACGATGACGACGACGACACATTGCGACATACAAAGAATGAGATTATTCTTTCAGGGAAATAATAACGAAGCTGTAAGTATTCTCAATTCTTTTTTTCTCTTTCTCTTTCTCTCTTTCTTTCTTTTTTTTTTTTAACGAAATTTAATAAACATAAATGAAATATAAATAAACGTAAATAAAGTAACGACAACGTACGTAATGATACGAATGGGAATGCTATTCGATCACACAAATAAATTGACCGATCTATTCTCTTCCTTTTTGTTCACGTTTGTACAACTAGCTACAAGCTCAAATTAATCTCTAAAGATTACAGAAGCATTTAAAAGATATCAAGTAAATAATAAAACCGATCAAATCATGTAAAAATCATTTTAGTCCTATCTTGTATTTATGCACTTTGCATTAGATCGAGTATACAAGCACAATTTATTTAAATACGACGATTTGATATTATTGACGAATAATATATCTAATAAATAAAATAAATCGTGTAAGTTTCGAAGATTTAATTATAAACAATGCAATGACATTTACGACATACGTTATGACATTTTTCTGACATGTTTCTTTTAGTCTTTGTGTGTCTGTGTGTTTGTTTTACTTTGGTTTTTTTCTTTCTTTTTCTTTATTCTATTTCTTTTCTTTTGAAGCTCTATCTGGTACCTTGCGAGACAAGCGCATCAAGAAAAAATCTCCGTGAACATCAACGCGTCGTCCAGCTACGAACAGGATCAACATTAGAGGATAATAATAATTGATCAAATGTAAATAAATAAAAATGTCAGGAGTGTCGTCAAGGAATAATCATTGTTAAAATGACACACACATACACACGTATACGGAAAAATATAATTGTAAAATGAAAATAAAATGAAAAGATTATATTCTTGTGTGATTTTACAACCGATCGATTCATATACTATCGTTCCTTCTATTTTTTATTATATTTATAAATCTTCGATTAATCATTTTATTTAAAAAATTTATCATAACAATGTTTGTAGAAATTTATTCGAAAAAAATGTTTTCCTCTAATAACAATACTATTCTCTTAATACATTCGAATTAAAATTATTCGAACGTGTATATACATACATACATACATACATACATACATACATACATATATATATGTACGTATAATCGTAGATTTCTTCAAGCAGTCCAGTTTTCATCGAGTTTCTATCGGGCCGCTTAATTAAGTTTTCGTTGTCGTAATTGGACAGACGGCCCGATAGGATAGATCACGGAAGCTGTTAGTGTTCTCTCTTTCTCTCTCTCTTTCACACACATACACTTATACACACGGATACATAGACACGTGTATAGACATACACATAGACATAGACACACAACCATTTCGCAGGGTATTTTGTCTGTCAACGGAAGATGGAGTGAAACTCAGGCGAGTAGAGACACCCGCTGAGTCCATGGATTACCACCCCTACCTTACAACTTATCCCGAATTGCGACTCACCACTTCGATTTCTCGACCGATATTAGAAACTATCGATATATTTCGTTTCTCTTTAGAGAAAGTATTCAACACATCGAATTAATAATTATCTAACAATTTGTTTCTGTCGGAAAATATTCAATGATTACGCTACTGAAGAATTTTTAGATTAATTATCTACGAATTATAGTTGAAAACGATTCTTCGAAATAAAAAGAGAGAGAGAGAGAGATTATAGTTCCGATTCAACTTTACGATTATTTATATATAGATAATCGATTAATTACACGATACGCGTACGTATATTTTAGTTTCTATTTTTCTATTTAAGAAACGATCCAATCGTATTGCTACTTAATAATAATTGTTATTAGAAAAATTTGAACGATCACGAAGTTGAAAGAGACTCTTACGAGGATAAGATATGAAATTTCGAAACTTTGTACTTGCAATTAATTCTTTACTCATCCTTGGTTAATTACAACGTACGTGTATATTTCGTTTTCGTTGAAGAAACAATTCAATCGTATTGCTAATTGATAATAATTGTTATTATAGAAAAATGCAAATGATCACGAGCCGAGAATTTCTAGATTAATTACAAACCATGGAACAAAGTTAAAAGCGACGCTTACGACGACGAGAGGTCACAGTTCCATCCGCACTTACGATTATTACTGTGCTCGTCGTCAGTTAGATACTTACACACATAACAATCGGCCGTGCCTAATGCACTTAAAACTTAGCTGTTAATCGGAATGGCAATTAGGCGAGGCGGCACACGGAACAAGTTTAATCGCATTAAATATTAAAACGTCGTCGCGAAACTGCGAAGCTAATGCTATGACTCCCCTCTTGACTATCGTTGTCTCCCTCTCCCTCTCTCTCTCTCTCTCTCTCTCTCTCTCTCTCTGTCTTATTTTCTCGTCAGGGTACACACGCGTGCACACGTGTGTCTAACGCTGTAACATTCTAACATCTCTCGATACCCTTGGGAACATAAGTAACGAATGGTTGCGACCATTCGATCGTTTCTTTCTCTCGTGAAAATTATTAAAGTGTCGGTATCGTAAAAGAATAGAAATTAATTTCAATTAAATCTTTTATCGGAGAAATAACAAAAAATTATTTATTGTTTTCTTTCTTTTTTTCTTTTTAACATAAGTAATAATTATTACAGTATAAACGTGATCGTGCAAAAAGAAAAAAAAAAAGCAGAAAACAATTTTTTTTATGTAGACATAATATTCCAACAAAAGTGTAAACGCGTATCGCGTTATAATTTATCCTGACAAATTTCTATGTCGTTGTTGTTTTCGTTAACGAATGATTGTCAACAAAATATTTATTAATACGATCAATATAACAAATCAATTAATATAATAAAATAATATAATCTCGTATACCATCGTATAATATACATCGTCATAATAAACTAATAATAAATATTTAACGTCTGAGGTAACGAGTATCATTGAAAGATATTTTCATCTTTAATAATAAAAAGATTCGATTCGATTCGATGTTTCGATCGATTTCCAGGTACATACGTACATATCAGTATTTAACAACATAACTACATGGAGATATATAAATTTCTAATGAACCTAATGTCGTGACATCTTTTCTTTCCCCCTCTTTCTCTCTCTCCCTCTCTCTCACACACACACACACACACACACACACACAATTTCTTTATTCATTTTCGTCTTTTTCTTTTTCTTTTTCTTTTTCGATTAAACATTCTCCAAGAAAGAACGAGAAAGGATATCTCGCTAGAAGGAGCACTTTGAAAACGTTAGTATTATTAGCGATAGGCGGAAAAGTGAGAGACGAGAGAAGGGAGAAAATGCTCTTTCGTATAAATACATAAAATCAAGCAATCATCGTAAATGGCGGCGATGGTGGTGGTAGTAGTGTTGGTGGTGGTAATGGTAGCGGTGGTAATGGTAATGGTGGTAGTAGTATCGGTGATAGTAGTGGTGGTAGTGATGGTCGGGGTTGTTGGATCGAGAATACAAGCAAACGTCGCCTTTTTCGTTCTGTCGTCTGTCGCCCGTCGTTTGTCCTCCGACACGACGGAGAACGGCAAGCTCGCAAACTGCGTTTACGTTTACGTGAAAAACACAAGTGAACACGAGTATGTACGTAATAAGCTCTGACAAAATGTTTGACGGAGACTTCGTCTACCTATTACGATTATTTCTTTCGAAATTATGTATAATACATTTTTCTTTTTTACATCGTTAATCCAAGTGTATAAACTTAATACGACAAATATATATATATATATATATATATATATGTATACATATGTATATGTATATATATATGATGTATATAATTGTCTATTTACAAATGTAATTTTCTTTTTTTTTAATCTTTTTTTTTTTAATTAAAAAGAATATATATGTATATGTATGTATAATGTATATAACTGTCTATCTATGTATGTAATTTTGTTTTTTTTTCTTTCCTTCTTTCTTTTCGTGTTTTTCTTTTTTATTCTTTTCTATATAATAATAAAAAAAATTACCTTTCGCCGTGCTTCGTGTATTGTTTCCATTATTTAACGACGCATCTTCTACTTTTGATATTATAAAAATGAAATGAAACGAAATTGAAACGTGACGTTTCTTTTAGAAAAAAGAAAAAAAAAAAGAGAGAGAGAAAGAAAGATCCGCGATCTTCGTGTGAAGAAATAAGGGAAAAAAATCGATGTTTGCAAAATCAAAATTCGTACGAGTTGGGCGAATTAACGAAAAAAAGAAAAAAAGAAAAAAAGCAAAAGAAGAAAAAGTTAGTGTTGCGAGGAAAGTTCGAAACTAAACATTATATCGCGACTAAAACGCGTTAGCTAGAATTTAAACCGCAAACGATCAGAAATGGAGAGGAAGAGAGAAGAAAAAAAGAGAGAGAAAGAGAGATGTATTATTGTGTGAGAACGAGTGAGGTAGAGAAAGAAAGAGAGAGACAGAGAATGAGAGAGAGAGAGAGAGAGAGAGAGAGAAGGAAACAGAAGAAGAGGGAGGAGCATTTTACTGGCAGGAAACGAACGGTGTTTAGAGACTATGTTTTTAGGAAACGCGCCACTTAATGATCACGAAAATTGATCATCGGTCGTTCTTTTATTCGATCTTAATGCCACCCGCCTAGTTTCTCGTCCCTGATGTTTTCTCGACAGAAAAGAAAAAAAAAAAAGAAAAAAAAACGAAGTACCGTTTTTGAAAATTTGCCAAAAAGTGTTTGAAAGAAAGAAGAAAAAAGAAAAAGAAAAAGAGACGGACAGCTTTAAACAGAAATTGAAGTAATTAAAAATATTTTGTTTCTTTTTCTTTTTCTTTTTTTTTGTACACTCGATTCGTTCATTTCTTTCTTCTTTTACTTATTTTTTTTTTTTTTTAATTACTGTTTTATTACTGCTTTTTTGTTAGTCGTTATTTTTCTTTATCCTTTATTTCCCGTTTTCTTTTCCAAACAATCGTTCGGAAATCCCACGAGATATCTATCGATCCTGCCGAGGAGCGTTTAAAAAATTTGCGAGTCATTGGGCTAACGAGAACACACGAGGTAGATTCGTCATAGTTACTTTTTATCGGCGCTATCAATTTCCATAAGCTAGCTTCGAAAATTGGTCCTGGCCAAGAGCTCAACCGAGAGACAGAGATAGAAACAGAAAGAGAGAGAGAGAGAGAGAGAGAGAGAAAATAAAAAAGAAAAAAAGAACAGAAATCGAAACAAACAAGAAAATATACGTTTTATCGTACAACCTCCACGCGTTTTCTATCTCTATCTCGAACGAGCAATCACGATAAATCTCCGTCGTTCGAAAATAAATATCCCTGAGTCTATGTGTGTCTATGTGTATCTATGTGTATGTGTGTGTGCGTGTGTGCGCGACGTTACTCTCATGATTTTATAAACTAGCTTTGAAAAACGAGAAACCGAAGTATGGCTCTCGATTCGTCGAAAATTCGAAACGATCGTCGTGTCTCGATACGAAGAGAACACTTAATTGCTCTTTGGCGTCTATGTTGAAAACTAGAAAAACCACAATAACAGAGATAAATAAGAGAGAAAGAGAGACAGACAGACAGAGAGAGAGAGAAAAAGAGAGAGAAGAGTTTACGCTCTTCGTGATTACAGGGCGCCATCCACTTTCGACTTTTGGGTGGCGAAGCTTCACGAACGATCAAAAGGGAGCGAGAAAGATGGACAGATGGATGGCAGGAAATGGCCGAGTGTTGTTCCAATTTCTTCTATGGCTCATCATCCTGACGTTTTTCTCAGAGTGGCATCGTTTAACTTTAATCGACCTTTAATATGGTTGTTCGTCGTAAACAAGACAACGATGTATTAATATTATATTGTATTATATTTTTTAGTAAACAAAATAATGCATTACATATATATAATGCACATATATATGTATGTGTATGTGTGTATATATATATATGTGTGTGTGTGTGTATTAGATATAAAATTTAGTACAAAAAAAAAGCGACAAAAATTTTGACCAACCATTGACTCAAAAAAAAAACAAAATTCGCGTGATATACATTTTGGAAGTAAATGGCAACATATTATTTATACCGTGTGTTTTTGTTTTTTTTTTGTTTTTTTAGTTTTCTTTTCTTTCATTTCTCAAAAAAGAGATCGCTCATTTTACGGCTACAGGGGATATTTGTCCTCGAAATAATTGGGCAGAACGACGACGATGATGACGACGACGACGAAGACGACAAGGACGAGGACGAGGACGAGGACGATGACGGTGACGATGATGATGATAATGATGACAACGACGACAACGACGACGACGACGACGATGACGCACGGTCTCGTATTTCCTCCTCTGCAATTACCGGCAGTAAACGCGGCCACATCCGGTTTAAAAACCTCTCCTAGACGAAAGAATAAACGATATTCCTTTCTCCTTCCTCTCTTCTTTTCTCCTACGTTCGTTCTCTACCAACTCTAACGGGGAAAAAGGATGATTAAGGTTTTTGATGACGAGGAATAAAAAGAAAAGAAAAAAAAAAAAACATAGACAAAGCAAACCTTGTCACTCTTTTATCGTACATTATTTGATCGTCGAAGACGATGAATTTAAATTGAATTAAAAAATAATTTCTATAATCAAGTACGAACATTGTTTTGAATATTAATAGATTTAAAAATAAAAAAATAAAGTTTACTAAAAAGGATCGAGAGATCTTTTTTCGTTCACAATTATGTCCTCTATTTTTTATCCTTTTTTTTTTTGCTAATGAAAAAAGATGATCGGGGATTGATAACGGGAGAATGAGGAAAAAGAAAAAAGATAAGAAAAAGAAAAAAAAAGAAAAAGAAAAAAATTCATATAAAGTAAACCTTGCCACTTTTTTACCACGACAAATCATAATTGACAGTGGTAATTCTAAATAACGATACTAGACGGATTAAAATTGTAGACAGATTAAAATAAAAAAAAAAAAAAAAAAAAACAGAAGAGAAAGAAAAAAAAAAGATCGAGAGATCAATCGATCAAACTTATTTATCTTCATTGATCATTAAATCTT
>NC_066590.1:2460000-2495000 GCF_905475345.1 Vespula vulgaris
ATACCGATCGTTTTCGACGAAAAGATTCCATAGTAATCTTCCCCTTAGCCAATGGACAAAATACCAATCCATTTTGGCCAAGTTTGCTTATCGCCAAGATCCGTTCTCCTCTTGTACGTTCAAGAGAGAGACAGAGAGAGAAAGAGAGACAGAGAAAGAGAGAGAGTACTGATAAAGGATCGGCAACAATTAAACTCCGAAAGTTATACTCCCGTCCGGTAGGCGCCGGCTAAGATAACCCGACCAATCAGGGTAGCGAGCACTCTAACACGAGCTACGAACGAAACACAGTCGTTCCATTAGAGTTAATCTTCGGTCTTTGGTAATTAAACGATTTCGTTGTACCTACCTTTGTTCTTATCCAAGATACCGATCCTATCTTACACTTATTTAAACTTTCTCTCTCTCTCTCTCTCTCTCTGTTTTTCTTTCTCTTTCTCTCGACATTTCGCACTTTTATTAATCAAATTTTATTGCATATATCCCTTTTATATAATTTTATTTCAAAAATCACTGTATCGCTTCGATCCTAATTCGATTGCCGCGACGACAACAGCGAAGTTAAATTACTTGGAATAAAATTTCTGTTTTTTTTATTTGTTTCTTTTTTTTTTTTTGAGAAAATTAAAGGTTCTCTTCAAGATGCGTACGTTAATCACATTGAAAACAAAAAAAATAGAAAATAAAAATAAAAAATTAACAAGAAAAAAGTCTGGTGGCTCCCGACCAGTATGTATTATAACGTGATTCGAGCGACTCGATGATCACAAAACTATCTCTTACTTTTTATCCTCCCTTCCTCTGTGTCGTCGTTCTCTTTTATTTTTTCTTTCTCTTTTTCCTTCCTTTTTTGTTCTCTTGTTCCCTTTCTCTTTCTTTTTTCTCCTCGAACCCAAGATCCCTCCTCCTCTTCTTCCTCCACCAGTCTGTCCCTGTCGCCTCCAACTTCCTGTGATCTTCTCCGATAGACGTAACGAGATCCCAAGTCTCTTTCTCTCACGCGATGTCGTAATAATTTACTTCTCTCTCTTTCTCGAATTTCGAGAGTCTCTCTCTCTCTCTCTCTCTCTTTTTTCCTCTGCTTATTCCCCTCTCTCTCTCTCACCTCTCTCTCTCAAAAATCATATAATCAAATCGTATTATACATGATTTGATATATATTGTAAATATATATATTATATATTTTTAATATTTAATATATATTACAAATGATTTGTTTTTCAAATATTTAATACCTATCGATAATAACTTTTAATTCATAAGATCGATAAGATCGGACTTAAAATTTCACGATGTTCTGTTTGTTCTAATATTTAATAAAAAAAAAAAAAAAAGAGAGAAAGAAAAAGAAAGAAAAATAGGGAAGAAAGAAAAAAGAAACCATTTCTGGATCAACCCGATCTTATATACAGACCGAAAATGAAAGATACATACATACATATATACATACATACATACATACATACATACATACATATATACATACATATATATATATATATATATAAACGACAGTTTTATATTAGATTTATTATATCGGCATATCGTTTAAAATGTCAAAAATATCGACAGGTTCCGAACCGTTATCCTTTTAAACGATAAACGTTGACGAATTTATCCATTAACGAGAATTCTCTCTATGTTCTCGCACAGTTCCCCGG
Organism: Vespula vulgaris; assembly: GCF_905475345.1. Taxonomy (NCBI): domain Eukaryota; kingdom Metazoa; phylum Arthropoda; class Insecta; order Hymenoptera; family Vespidae; genus Vespula; species Vespula vulgaris. The sequence continues at coordinate 2,461,662 of NC_066590.1, forward strand.
GAATACTGGCTATGATTAACGCGAATTAGATCGTAGATCGGCAAATCCATTGCGGTTACGCCGTTGCGCCAGTGACAGCTGCTCCTACGCCCGTGCAAGTAATTAACGCGGTTAGCAATTAATAATTGAGGGCGCCGTGCCGATTACATTTTGCAGCCCCAATGTGTGTAGCAGTATCTACACACTGGCGAATGTTCGGTTCGACTTCGACTCTGACCCTCCTGCCTCACCTCAACTCACCCCATTTCACCCTATCCGATCTCACCCCCACCTTCACCACCCCCTTTCCCCATTCGACTCGATGATACAACAACCGTGTATTTTCCTGCAACCTGGGACGCATTACTCTCATTGTTATAGAAGTCAAATGTAAACGCGGATTTTGCTCATCGAAATTTTCTCTTCTAATCAACGATCAAGTTAATGTATCATTAATATGAATTAATAGAAATTTATGAACTCGTCCGTAACGATTTTTTTACCATCGATACATTTATTTTATTCTGAAATAATTTTCTTCATTCTCCTAAGATAATATAAATAATATAAAATACGGATGTAGATAATTGCTTCTTCTTAAAAAGTTTTGCCTTGAAATATTGTCTCACGAATGTTCTTTTATTCATATTCGTATAATTGTTAATTAAATATAAATATATGTGATATAATTGTGTTAGTATATTTATTAAATTATATCTATTATCGATTCTAATATCATCGTGTTATAATTATACTGTACTATAACCGTACTCTTAGTAATATATATTCCATACCATACTATTAGATAGTAGTACAGTATAATCAAATTATCGTGTAATATTTAATTATCGATAATTATACCAATACAATTCTATTACATACCGATCGTATAATACTCTTTTGGATTTAAAACAAAGAAAAAAGACAAGACAAAAAGAAGCATTTGAAAATCGAGTATAATGTAATAGAATATACGTGTGACTCGATACAATACAATGTTATTAGTTGTATGATTTTGTACAAGTTACAAAAAATTTAACCGTAGAATTTATATGATATGAACGAACGGATGCACGTCCGTCCGATCGTTACCACAAGATTTGATCGAAATAATATCGATTCGATATAAAACGTCCATCTTTATTCTCTTTGCGACAAGAAACTGACTCCATTAACGTTCCGTCGCCGATCGTGCGTGCGGTCGACCAAGATCAACTTCCTCCTCCGTCGAAGACGACATAAAACACACAAACACACACACAAATACACACACACATACACGAACGTACGCACGCATGTATTTTCTTATCAATCCTAATACATAATACATATCTAATTCCTTTTTTAATTCGTTCTTCCGCATGTCGAACGACGAAACTGATTAAAACAACGATTAATACATATTAATACCTATACACACACATATATAAGTATATATGTATGTAAAATATCTATTGATCTAACACTAACAAATAGATATAGAAGATTCCTTTACCCTTATTAAAGAACGACCGAACTATTTGAATGTAAATTCGTTTGATTTCATCTTGTTTGATGCTTTCTTTCTATAGACATAACTAATCTCTAATGCTAATCTCATATAAACTAACACGCGATTACAGTTTAAGAACTTGTCGTCGTCGTCGTCGTCGTCGTTGTTGTCGTCGTCTCGTTCTAGTTATGATAATGATTCGAAAAAAAAAGAAAAAAACAAGATGGAGAGGAAGTAACCCTTTGGATTAAGTAGTTTAACTTGTTCTTTGATTTGTATTAATAAAAACAGTTTCTTCAAACACCGATCGTTTGACACTAGCTCGATCGAGAATGATCGATAACTAACTAATTTCAATTTAGATCTTCTCTCTCTCTCTTTTTCTTTCTTTGTTTTTTATTTTTTTTTTTTTGTTACAAAGATACAGATGTAGTTGTAGATTCGAAGAATTTCAACCGCGTAAATCGTCGATCCATTAAATAAAAATATAATGGTCTCGTTATCCGTTCGATTTCCGCTTGTAAAAAATCTTAAAATATTACGGTCGATTGTCTTACATACGATCGATAATAAAGGAGAAGAAATCGTTCGGAATATACCGTTATAATATACCTAAGCGCGATTACGATCTATAGAAACGATTTGCTATCTCTTCGAGTAACGATCGCTGTTAAATCTTTCATAGTAAAATGATATCTAGTTCGAGATTTATAAAAAAAAAAAAAAAAAAGAAAAAGGAAAATAAAAAAATCGAGAAAAAATAGATAAATAAATAGAAAACAAGAGAGAAAAAAGAAGAAAACAAAAAGTACACAGACAAACATATATGTATATATAAACAAGATGTAAGTATCGGGAAGAGAAAGAAAGAGAAGAGATAATTCTGGTTAAAAGATAATCTTTATCACGAAGAGAAGACATCGCGTATTTACATAGAAGATTCACGATGACTCGAGAATATCGCGATATACCTGTGTATGTACCAATAATATCTCGGACGGATCGAAGTTACAAATCATTTTCCGTGCTCGATCATCCAGAGCGATGTACGCTTTGCTTCGATCGTTTTCGCATAGACGAGAAAGAGAGAAAGAGAGAGAGAAAGAAAGAGAGAGAGAGAGAGAGAGAGAAAGAGAGAACCGGTTGAAAGAGAATATATACCTAACGTAGGCAGGACGTCGAACGATATAGTAGATATATAGTAGATATATCCGACATAGCTTTGGTGATCGTGTTCGAACGGTTACCAGTAGGCGTTCTCGTACACAGAAGTCGATGAATCTTTAAACGAGTCGAATCGGTGTACCCGAGTGAGTGAGATAGATAGAGACAGACATAGAGATAGAAAGAGAGAGGAAGGTTAGAGATATCGAAGTCCGATTTCCAGGCGTCGGATTCGAGTCGTTTGACAGTTTAAAAGCCAAGAAGTTTGTGCTGAGAGGGAAGAGCCCGTCGGATGGCTGGTTGCCGGTAGAAAGAGAGGGCTGACGGGATAAGAGTGGGAGGATTTCGAGGAGGGTTAGCACCCCTCCCTGGTGACGGTGAGACGGGGAAAGAGGTGATGGTTGGCAGTCAAAGCAGGGGGTGGTACGCTTCTACTCCTCTTGCCGATGTTTCTGATGCTGGTTACTGAAAGTGATGGTGGTGGTACTACTGCTACTACTGCTGCTACTGCTACTACTGTTGCTGCAGTAGTGCTAGTAGTGGTGGTGGTGGTGGTGGTGGTGGTGGTGGTGGTGGTGGTGGTGGATGAGAGAACGCGACGGGAGGGTGCGGACTACATTATGTACGGGACAAGGCTAAGCTGTTAGGTAGCTGAATTATTGAGACCGAGTTATCTCGTCTCTGCCTACAGTCATCTTGTTACTTTAAACGCAGCTGCTGCTCGCTTGGACTACCACCGAGACTTTGAGCTAGATTCGTAACACGGATTCACTCCGTGGCGGATATCGTCTCTCTGAAAACACCCTCTCGCGACGCCTTTTCTTTATTTCTTTTCTTTTTCATTTTCTTTTTTTTTACTTTTTGTTCCTTCTTTCTCTAATGATTTTCTTTTTTAAACCTTTTCCAAAAAGCTTCTCAACCTTTTAACTTGCGACGTATCAAACGTAATATCGTTTAACGATCGTTTTCAATGAACATTTTCTATTTAACTGGTTATTTATCTCTACTAGAGAACGCATGTATGTATGTATGTATGTATGTATGTAAATCTGAGTCGCGAGACTTAATTAGAAAGTAACATCTCTATGTGAACAGGATGCGATATAAATGAGACGAAATTAAACACGTCGTTGATTATTATTGAACTTTTATTTCGTTCTCGCGTTTCTATCAAAAGAAAAAAGAAAAAAAAAAAGGAAACGAAGTAAAAAAAGAAAGAATCTATGCATATGCACGACGCGATGGAATATTATTCCAGGAACCAACAAGAAAGACGTTTTAAACAAAAAAAAAAAAAAAAGAGAAAGAAATATTAAAGACCCAATCGATTTTCCACGAACTATTTATAGGATAGATATAAGTTAGACAAAAAAAAAAAAAAAAAAGAAAAGAAAAAGGAAGGTGAGGAGGAGGAAAAAGAAAAGAATAAGAAAAAACAGGATAACACAAAGGATAACTCGAGGTCCATTTCCCAAGAAGGAATTTCCAATTCTTTCAGCTCGGTCTCGTTTCTGTTATCACTTGAATCCTTCCTCGGTCAGACCTATCCATGAGTTTACCGCTTTATCACATATATATATATATGTGTTTGTGTGAAACATACATATATATATATATATGTATGTACCTATTTATCTACGTACATACATGTATGCTTAGGTAGTTACCAATACATATAAGTTTTTTCGTAGAAGGGCCAAAAGAGGTAAAGAACGATAGAGGGAGGATAGCAGCTTTTAGAAATTCACTCTGCGGTGGCAGGTGAGTTGGAAGAAGGAGAGCAAAGAATAAGAAAGATTACGTTGGTATTAGTGATGATGTTTATGATGGCGATGGTAGTGGTAGTGATATTGGTGGTGGTGAAACTGATGGAGCTTGTGGAATTGTTGGAGCTGGTGAAGCTGGTGATGGTGATGGTGATGGCGATGGTGGAGAATGTCGCCGTGCTCGTCTCGCCGTCGAGACGCCCCTGAGTTGTATTATCGAAAGACCGCGCCACGAACGGGGCCCCTTTTATCTAAATGACGTGTTTTCGTCCTTCCTTATCTTGAAGAGACTCCATACAGTTCGACTCCCAATGCGCTCTTGAGAGAAACGTATATACATATATATGTATATATATGTGTGTGTATATATCTATATATGTATGTATATATATATATGTGTGTGTGTTCGTATGTATCGTGTGTATGTTTGTATCGTGTGTATGCGTAAGAGAAAGAGAAATAAAGATCTGCTTCTTTTCTCTTTCTCGCTTTAACACAAACCGTTCGGTTGCTATTAAAATTCCGATGGTGGCATCGAGCACGCGTTTTCTTTTCCAATTCTTCCATTTCTCTCGATTTCTTTTGCTCGAACGAAACTATGCCTCGTTAAATTCGGCCATTTTAAGTGATGTTACTGACGCGTATGTGTAGATATATATATATATATATATATATATATATATATATATATATATATGTAGTATATATGGTTTGCATTCTAATACGTAGCAGGTACGATCAGGTGTTCTCTTCTCGATTACACGATCGGATTATTTGATAAGAAACACACTTCGATGTATGTATTAATAATTATTACGAATTTAAACAGAGAAATTAATGTATGTGGTATATGTAAATACGTAAGTACGTAGTAATATGTAATATGTAAATTGCTATGATCATCTAATAGAAAAAAAATAATTAAATAAATAAAAAAGAAAGTAATGAATTCAATATAATCTATATTAATAATATATATTAAATATAATCTTATAATATATATAGTTGAATCAAGTATCGTTGTAATATACGACGATTTACGATTTTACCTTTCTTTACAAAACTTCGACGATGCGTACTCTCCGATAGTTAAACTCACATTAAACAGCTTTTGTTATTATCGTCCTTTATTAAATCTTCGAAAATTGTTATGTTTACGATTGATATCGATCGTGTCTCTTTGTTAAAGATAACATCTTTATATATTCCTATACACATATACACACTCATATATACACACATATTATTCATACAACACACTTATTATTTTCCAAAGATTTGGTTATTCTCCAAAGATAAAATGTATCCAATATAATTATATTATATCGTTGTTCGGCTTTCAATCTCGGTTTTCGTCGAAAAAATAACGAAGATAAGGGTCGAGAAAAAGTTAGGAGACAAGGAAGAGACGGTCAATGTTAAAAAAAAAAAAAAAGAAAAAGAAAAAATAAAAATGGATTATTCCCGTTAATACATACATACGTACATACATAGATGTATCTGTATTTATAAAATGAAAATTCGTCGACTTACCGCCATTTCGTTCGTCTATTTTGGAACCATGTTTTCACTTGCGCATCCGTCATCTTCAAGGACTTGGCTAAGGCCGCTCTCTCGGCCGACGCGAGATACTTCTGTTTATGAAAACGTTTCTCCAACTCGGCGATCTGTATCCTTGTGAAGCTCGTTCTTGGTTTCTTCCTCTTAGGTGGTGTCCTGTTTTGATAGGGATGACCGATTCTTCTTGGAAATGCTCCAGCTACTGCTTTTCGACCGAACAAAAATAAAAGGACATCGATAAGGACCTTTCGAATGTTTACTGTGTATAAATGTATATTATGTGTAAGTAAATATATATATATATATATATATATATATATATATATGCGAAGATAAAGAGAGAGAGAGAGTTAATTTTGTATATAGATATGTATAATTTTCAAGTACGATATATACGTAAAAGATACACACGTGTGTATGTTTCTTTTATTACCTATATAATTTAATAGAATAAAGAGATACGGAATATATATCTATTTTTTTTTTTTAAATAACGAATCAATCTACCTTTAGTGATTCGATCACGTTATCAATTATCGAGAAAAAAATATCTCCCATTTTATTCTTATTGCTTAACAAAAATAAGAATAAAAATCGATAATTTAAATCGATTTAAATCGAAGCTCATAGGAATCGTGGAGCTCGGTGGAATCTCACTTGTATTTGCTAACAGGTGCGTTTGATTTGCCGTAAAGACATTAATAAAATAACCGTTAATCCGATATCGTTTGCACCAGTTCCATTACACACTAGCAAGAGAAGTCGGCAGCAAAAGATACGAACAGGAATCGAAATAAATTTTTATCGGGAGGGAGGAGGGTTTTAGAGGGGAGGGAAAGGAGGGCACTTATGCGAAAGTAACCGTGTAAATCGCAACAGGGAACTCGTTTGCGCACTCGTTATCGAAATGCCACCTATCCGAGGCAATTATCGCACGCACTATTATATCGAGAATAGCCAATATATTATATTATACATATGTATATTATATCCGTTCCGCTTAGCACGAGATATCCTGTTTATCTTCGACTATTTAAATAGTCCATCGAGAACTGTCTTTAACAGAAGGAGAGAGAAAGAGAGAGAGAGAGAGAGAGAGAGAGAGAGAGAATAATTTATACTAATCTCGTTACACGAAGAGCACCGATCGCAAATAGATCGTTCGATCGACCATTTGTTTTTTCTTTTTCTTTCTTTCTTTCTTTCTTTCTTTCTTTCTTTCTTTCTTTTTTTTCTTTTTTTCGAGACATTTTCGATAACTCGATATCTCGATCATTACGATTATTATTATTACTTAAGATTTTCTTTTAATTATCATACGAAATATGAACGAATGGAATTATTTAAATGTGTTTACTTTTATACGTATTTAATTAATTTATAACTATTATATATGTGTGTGCGATTGATTGACGAATAAATTAATATATTTAATTATTGTATATACTACATTGATATTGCTTGTATTAGGTTGGAAAAAAAGAATGAAAGAAGAATTCTATTCTCTCTTTATTTATTTTCTTCTTAATCATCCAACGAAGCGAAAAACGATGGACGAAATTAATTCGAGAAATACGTTATTGTACTTAATAAATTTATAATAATAATTATTATTATTATTATCATATGTAACGATTGATCGTATTAATTAAGTTAAAATAGGACCTAATTGATTTGATTGATTGGTCGTATCGTAGAATAAAAATTTTTTCGGCTTAATAAAAAAGACAAAAACAACTACATAGATAGATAGATAGATAAATAGATAAAGATAGAATAAAAATATTCTGTAAAGGCTACGAAACCGCAGGAGTTAAGCCATCCGTGAGTTCGAGGAGTACCTGACAATCATCGTCAGAGTATCTTTAGTCACGTATTTACGAGGACAAAGATGCGCACGACGAGAACGACTTTGCGGTGGCCTTCCACGGTCTATCATTTTCTTTCTTTTTGTTATGGTATCTCCGTCGAGTGTACGAGAGGTCGATCTTTTCTTAAAACCCTTGAATAAAAGGAGAATAAACCCGAAGGAAGGATATATTTAAAATTTTTTACTCGAATTTACATGGGAATGAAGAAACAGTAGCGAGATAAGTATATAAAATTAATGAACACGTTTTAAGACTTTTTTTAAACGTTTTAAGATTGTTCAAAACGATTCAATGAAATAAGTATCAAACGAATATAAATATCTTTCAACAATATCTAATTATCTTTCGATAATTATTTCCTCATATATCTCAGGAAGAATAAAACTCGTGAAATTATGTTAAACAATCACTGTAAAATCATTGTAAGAATTTTCTTCTAAGTGTAATAGTATTATATATATATATATATATCGTATGTATTAAGAAGAATACGTAAAACTCGATAAAGTAATTCGATAACTCGACAGTATAGTAGAGAGGTGAGTACTTACTTACTTCTGTTAGCTATTCAATTCGATTAGGTAGGTGTCGGTATAAAAATTGATACTCGATCTCGAGATGGTAATAATACGATCGAGAAGAGACGATCGTGTTAAGTGAATTTTCCAGTAATACTATTAACGCAATCAACTTATGAAAATTTATTTGTATATTTGATTTTAATTATCGCCGACATCGTACTCGAGAGTTAACTTTCGAACGTTAACTTTCTTTTGCTAATATTTTTTATTTCTTTTTTCTATTCTTTTTTTTTTCGCTATATAAGCGAAACAATGTCCATCTTCTTTTTTCTTTTCCATGGGAAATAATCTTAATCTTTCTTTCTCTATTTCTTTCTTCTCGATGTACCTACGCGCACCTCTTTATCGAGATCATTAAGCAGCTTATCTTCGATAAGTGGTAACGGCGCGCGAACGTCTGGATCTAAAACCGCTTTTAATCCAATAAGAACATACGTATTACCATTCGTAATGAGATACAACTATAATAAACGATTATGGTTCGATGGTTCGACTTAAAATTATGAAGGCAAAAGAAGAATCGTCCGTTGAAAGAGTCATCTCGATAAAATTCTTGATACGTATAGAAAAAAGAAAAAGAAACAAAAGAGAAAAAAATTGAAGAAATATATATATATATATAAATATATATATATATATACATATATATTAAAAGTAAAAAAAAAAGAAGAAGAGAGAAAAATTTACTAGAGAGTATATATACATATAAAAATACATATATAAAAAAAATATACATATATATAATAAAAGGAAAAAAACCATATATAAAAATACATATAAAAAATATATATATATGTATATATTATATCCTTTGTACCGATCGAATAATGTGATCGAGATTTCATTCGATCGTGTCTCCTGTACCGCGAAGAGTACAAAGAATCATTTTGGTTGACGCACCTTTCTAGAGACCTTCTATCTCTCTTTTCTACCCACACGTTTAATACGAGTACGTACTCGATAAAAGGGACTCATTTTCCTTCGGCACGAAGTCTCTCATTACGTCGGCATAGCTAGTTCTCTTATTCTTCTTCTTCTTCTTCTTCTTCTTCTTCTTCGTCTTCTTCGTCTTCTTCGTCTCGATCGAAGGATCGCGTGCATCCTTCTAAGGTTTACATAGCCGAGCTGTACTAAGAGAAGCTTCCAAGATGTAAAGACGCGAATATGTCTCTCCTCTTGAGACCGTTCAAATATCCTTCGTTATACGTACGTATATAAAGATATCTATGTAATATATAGTTATACATACGAATAGAGTATGCAGACAGTACTCTACTACCTTCCTAAGTACCTACATATATTTAGAGATAGGCATTGAGAAATCGACGATGTATTTTAGAAATAGAACCAAACTGGTATTGAAATTTTATGGTTACCATGATAAAATAGTATTTCCAATATCGATAATCGTATTTTTATAGAATACAATTTATGGTTAGGCAGAGACGTATATGTACCTAATATAACAGCGAGAGTATTAGTTAATGATAAGATTAAAACAATACTATTCAATGAATCTATATATATATATAATATATATATGTATATATATATAAAATCATATAAAATCAAATATAAAATCATGAATGAATTATCCTTATATATATATATATATATATATATATATATATATATATATATATATATATCATTTATTCTTCTCCAACCATTAACTGTCTCGTTTATGACCGATTATTTTCATATGATAGACGTCGATAGAGATCTGTGCCCAAGTAGCAGGATAATGGAAATGCAATTTCGAGATTAACGAGACCGATAACGAGCAAGAGAGAGAGAGAGAGAGAGAGAGAGAGAGAGAGAGAGAAAGAGAAAGAGAGAGAGAGAGAATAAGCTGCACCTACGGTGCGGAAAATTTCTTGGAAAATTAAATTTGACGCATAACAACTCCTCCTCCTCCTTCTCTTCATTCCTCCTTTTCATTCTCATCCTCCTCATCTCTTTCCACCCTCTATCCTCCTCCATCTTCCTCTACAACTTCGACCGTAACCAACAGGAATGATCGTTAAAGGGTAAACGGCCATCGGCTGAATATTACCCCCATTATCCGTCCCTCTTTCAACCACCCCCTTGACACCGTTCACCCTTTACCTATCCCCGTTACCTCTCGGCCCCTCCCCTCCTCTCTCCTCTCTCCACTCTATACCCCTCCTTCTTTACCTTAGGTAATATTTGATAAGTAAGTTCACCAATCCCTATTCCAGAAATAAATCCTCTTACTGCATAGAATTCGTGACCGATCGAAATCTAGTATTCTATATTATTCTCGATCATTCTCTTTCGAATCTATAAATAACTATCTCCCTCTCTATTCTCGGTTTAAGCCCGATCCTCACATACGATCGTGATTGTGAATGGTGAAAGCATAGTGATTCGAACGAAATTAATTAATCATGAAAGTATATCCAAGGATCGATATTATTTTTTCTTATTACTTTCTTTATCTTCTTCCTTCTGCTAGAATATATTTTATAATATATATTTTACAATTGAGCGATCCTTCGATCGGATAATTATTGATACGATAGGGAAATAGAAAAATAGAGAAAAGAAAAAGAAAGAAAATTTTTTAGTCAATTATATCGATGATCTATCTTTAGGATGAAAAAAATAATTTTTTTCATATGAATTTTTGTAAAAAAAAAAAGAAGGAAGAAATAAAGAAAGAATTAGATCAAGTATAATATCAAGAAATCGAACGATTTAATCGAATAAATAATACAAAGATATGATGCAACCTTGAAATGTATTTCCTTTGATTTCAACGAAATGTTAAATGTAATTGATTACGATAACGGATGATCCAATATTAATAATATCGATGATCTAGAATGAAAATAAGATTTTTTCGTATTCACTTTTTCAAGAAAAGAAAAACAAATATATAAAAGAAGAAAGATAGGAGAAACAAAATTAAACAATGCAAAGAAAGCGATCTTGTAATCGAATAAATATTTAAAGGATATAAAAGTAATACGATAGATCAAGATATCAATTAGTTCTACGTTGTTGATCACAGGATTCCGATAATAACGAGATCGATGGTCATTAATTAACAACTGATCGAACTCGGATCGTTTTCTAATCTCGCATTCAAGCGAGGCCGATAGCGCGTCTCTCACTGTCGGCACGATGCATACATACGTAAATACATACATACATACATACATAAATATATACATACATAAATACATACATATATATTATGCCTATCTTTTTCGATCGATCGCAATTCTAAATAAATTACTTAGATATATCTATACTTGGTATATACGATTATAAATAAAAATGACATTAAAATTGTTAAGTTATACCGTAAAATCATACACACACACACGCACGCACGTTATGCATATACGTAAAACAATAAAATTATTACGTAGATATAATCTTATTTCAATGATTAAGATCTTTTTATATGAGATCGACGAATTTCTTTAGCGAATGTAAAATTATCAAGAAGAAAAGTCTTAATGGTGTAAACCAATGATCTTTTCGTGATTGTTAATAGATTTTCGAAGAAAGAGAAAGAGAGGGAGAGAAGAAAGAGAGAGAGAGAGAGAGGTGAAGTTAGACCAGCCTCTCTGTGTTAGTCGTTAGCGTGTCTAACGATATTCTAGTCGAAGCCGAAACTTCTACCATGGCTAAGTGACTTCGGCTTGGAGAAGCTCGTTATCGTATATATTAGGCGCTTTCGGTTAAAATATCAAAAGGGGTTAAAAGATCCTTCTTGGTCCAACTATTTTTACAAAGATGACGGTAATATTAAACTTTGTAATAAAAATTTCTTGGTTATATTGAACTCATATATTTTTATACTCATTTTATATTCCATTCGTATTATATTTGTTATATTAATTTTTATTATTAATTTTATATATTCTTGTTTGATATAACAAATGAATCTTTGTTCAAAATTTATATATATATATTTTTTATTTATATTTTACACACACACACACACACACACACACACACACACACAGGAACAGACAGACATAATATGTATGCAGTACGTACAATATCTATTTTCACGATATTTTTAGTTTTAACCAAATTAAAATTGGCATCGTAAAATTCGGACACCTTCAGTAACCTCTTAACAGGCCATTAGCACTACCACCGTCACTACCACCATCACCAGTATTGCTGAACTTCCTTCGTCCTTTATCCCTGGTTACTTTAACTACCCTTAAAAGATACATGCATTTACAAAACTCCGTTGAGTGAAAGTCGAAACGACTGTGAAACGAGGGACAGACGGGTTTTCTGGGAAGGTGGTAAGGTGGAGGTGGTGTTGGAGGAGGAAAAGCTTGAGGAAGAAGAGAAAGATGAGGAGGACGAATAGAAGGAAAAGGAGGATGAGAAGAAGGAGCAGGAAAGTGGTAGACGGGATAAGAATCGAGTAAGAGCAAAATGGAGGGTACCATAGGAGAGTTTCCAAGCCGTCTTTAAATCGTAATCAGGACAGATCGGCGAATCGAGTAGATGAATAAAACATAACCGGTGCGTCGTTCGTCGTTCCATTCGAAAGGGATGAAACGAAGATGGTGGGTACGACGGTTTCGAATGACGAGATAGGAATGAGAGTTCGGAAGGAAAAATTTCTTAGATGTTTCAAATATTACCAGGTAATATTCTGCGTTTAAAAGGAGTTCATTATGGCGAGCGAAGAAAATTAAATAAAATGGCGGATAAAGTGGATAAAAAAAGTATTCGTATATTTGTATGCGGTATTAATAAATATTGAGCGAGTTAAAGAGGGTGAAGGGGGTGGTAAAGAAGAAATGGATACAGTCGCGATGTACGTCTACTATAAACGACGATGTCCCGGGGATAGGTTGCTCGTAAAAACAAAATGGCAAACGGTCGCGTACTGGCGTCCGCAAAATGGCCGACATAAATAAAAAGTATAGCTCGCGTGCGGAGGTGTTCGTTACGCTCGGCTCGAATACGCGAGCTGTGCAAAGTTTCGTCCGGTTTTTCTTAAGAATTTATTTCCAATATATCGTACCGGTAACGTTATCGAGGTTTTCGACGGTTATATCGTAAAATAAAAATATTCTTCTTAAAGTCGACGGACCGAGAAAATTATTCGAAGGGATGGAAAATGATTCATTCATTCATTCGCTCATTCTCTCTCTCTGTTTCTTTCTTTCTAACCGAATAAGATTACGTCATTACGAATAAGTCTTGTTTAATGACGCGAAACATGATTTATAATAGTTCTTAATGTCTTTTTATTCTTCTTTTTATTTCGTATTTTTTTACTTTTTAATTTTTTTTTTTTTTATTTTTTCTTCTACCTTCGCAAAACAATAAATCGTTTACAATGATCGCATTATTGATAAATCTCAGTTGTCTTTTTTTTTTTTTTATTTAATTTAAATCTTTTCATCTTTTACATGGTGGTGTAAGTATCGCACCATAGGTTAGATAACTAAGTACCTACCTATTAGAGCTTACAATAGAAATGGACTATCGTCGTTTGTTGCTCGCGAGATAACGTAATCGCCACAACGAACGAGCCGTTCTACATAAATTCAAGATCGGCACAAGCTGCATATTATTATGTCAGAGTTAGAACGGAGTTAGTTGTGACCGCGATGTAAACTAATTATCGCATATACATACCTACCTACCTACCTACCTACCTGCTTAGTTACCAACCTACCTACATATCTCTAGTACCTACATACCTCCTATCTTTCGTCGACAACGAAAACGTGCGCCGCTTCTCGTGATGGATTTAAACGACAAGCGTAAACACTTGAAACGTTGCGTTCCAATGTCGCAACAAAATCATAACATACACAACGAGCTCTGCTCTCATTGTCAATTTTTTAATTTTCCTTTACCTTTTTTACTTTTCCTTTACCTCTTCTTTTAAACGAGAATCGACATAAAAGTCATAGTAAGAACACTTCTTCTTTCGGAGAAAAAAAAAAGAAGAGACGTTTCGCTGGCAAATTCATTTTTCTCCGATCCTTTTATCGGTGCAATTATTTTGCAAGTAATAATATAAGAAAAATAATAACATTCGAACAGTAGTTAACTATTTATGTAAACCTTAGAAGAAACGTATCGATATAAACGATATATTCTTCTTTTCAAATCTAATCGTAAGAAAGGAAAATATTGCAGAAGCATAATAACGTTGGTAATTATAGTTAGACGGTATATAAAAATAGGGGGAAAAGATTTGAAAGATAAAGAATCTTCGCGGTTTTAACTTCGATGACCCAGTGAGCTTGAGACATAATCTTTGGCCGGGTATCCCGTGGCACGACCGAGAAAAAGAGAGAGAATGAGTCAGTTTCGAGTCATCCGATGATGCAACTTACTGGTTGCCCTGGCACCACTGTGACACCGAGGACTCGTCAGAGAAAGTCATTATTTTACCGAGCACGTTCCAACCAACCAAGCTAATAGACTTTGCGGCCTTCAAAGTAAATTGTTTTCTGTAGACACCAAGCGCGGATTCTTTGGTACCGGCGAACGATAGCGAAGTTAAGCGAATTGTACTTGTTAAGACGAGATTCTAGACATTAACTTTGAACTCTTTTTCTTCTTCCTTTTTTTCTTTTTCTATTTCTTTTTCTTTTTTTTTTCGTCGAAAAGAAAAAAGAATCCTGAATTTCCTTCTATTTGGACGATACTTCGGAAGGAACGTTCTTAGAAACGAGTTAAAAGAAACCTTAACCATTTATATATATATATATAAATGTCTCTCTCTCTCTCTTTCTTTTTATACCTGTTTTCAATAATCTCTAAAATATAATTTGCCATTACGTACAATATATTTTAGCTTCATGAATAAAGATGTGTTTCTTTTATCATATATATATATATACATGTATGTATGTATGTATATGTATATATAGACATACGTATGTACGTACGTATGTATGTATTATACAACTACAGACGCAACGACCAATGTAATTTCAACGTTTCGAGAGAAACAGTTGAACAGGCCTAAACGGATTCGTAGAAAGCATATTTCGTTCTATAAAATTACCCTCGAGCTAGCCAACCCCCATCCAAGACGACCGCCATCTTTCGACGTTCTTCTTTTTCGCACGTTCTCTTTCTTTCTCTCTTTCTCTCTCTCTCTCTCTCTCTCACTCATATTCTTCTCTGCTTTAATTCTCTCTTTTCTTACGTTCCCACTGGCGCCTTCGTCTTTATTTTCCTTTTTTTCTTTTTCGTTTTCTTTTTCTTTTTCTTTTCTCATTATTCCACAAATTCTCTCCGAGAATATTCAAACACCACGTGGCTCCCATTCGAGTTTTCCATTGGAAACTTAGATAATCGGTTTAAATTGATCAAGATTTGTTTCGGTAACATTCTAATAAACTAGAATAAAGATCCAATCGAATTGAAACGATATGTATATTTTTATTAAAGTATTCTCTTTCGTGAAAATTTGTTTACACTCGTGGCCATAATTTCTTAGACGCACAGATCGCTCAAGAGTTCTCAATTGATATTAATCAATCAACTTTTATAAGAGCACAAGATCTAAGCTCGTAGTAGATCGACAAGTTCCCAAAGAAAAAAGAAAAAAAGTAAAACCAAAAAAAAAAAAGAAGAAGAAGAAGAAGAAGAAATGGAAAGAAAAAAAAAGAAACAAGACAAAAATAATAATAAAATTTCAAGAATCACTTAGACCCACTTTTAGACTTATCTAGATATTTTTTGGTACATGCATATCCTCTTTCTATTTTACCAACTTACAGATATACATATACCTGTACTCCCGATATATATCTCTATTATCAGAGAGAAAAAAGAACTATGTTACGAGGAGAGATCACACAAAACGGGTTTTCTGTCTAAAATAGGATCGAACGATTTTACTATTATTATTGAAGCCTTTCTTGGAATTGCGGCTAGAAGAAGTGCACTTAAAATCATATAGATATATTATACTCTTCTACTTACAAGTATAATCGTATATATATATGTGTGTGTGTGTGTGTGTACGTGTGTGTGCGTAGATATAAATATATAGGTGCTACGAGAGAGACTACTTGCAAGAGTATAACTACGCTGTTGTTACTGTAATAGGAGCTCTGTGGTGCTTCGCTACTACTACTTAACCAGGGAAATGAAAACTAAACGTTTCTAGGAATGCGACATACCTATGAAGTTTCCAATCGCGAAAATTACTTAAAAGGGTGGCTGTAAAAGCGAGTCTAACTTATTGGTTTCCTTTTTCTCATATATATATATATACATTTTTTTTTTTTTTTTTTTTTATTAAGCCTCGACGATATTATCGGTCGCTTACTAACGAAACGATAAGTATTGGGAAAGTCACAGAAAGTTGTTCATGCTGATTCGTCATGAGCTTGTAACGCGGAAGGGATTTCTCCATCGATTTTCGATTTTCTACACTACGACGTTTCGATCTTTTCTTATTTTTTCTTTTTTTCCTTCTTCTTTCTCATTCAAGTGAGTGTATCAATGTTACGTATATATGTATGTATGTATGTAAGATTATGACGCGTTAAAAGAGAAAAAGACAACGATCACGACGATCGTTTAACTAAATACATAGAAATGATCGAAGGAAAATAAATTATATATGAAAATAATTCCATTGCGGTTTCGTTAATGAAAATTTATAAAAAGAAAATGAAACGTTAATGAATGTCCATGAGAATTATTTGACAAAAAAAGAAAAAAAAAAGAAAAGAAAAAAAAAAAGGAGAAGAAAGAAAAAAGGAAAAATTAAATTCTCATCTTTTGCTTTTATAATAAAATATTCAAATTATTTTCTTTCTATTCGAATTAAAATGAAAGAGTGTGAGGAGTATGTGTGCGTGTGCGAAAGAGTGAGAGAGTAGGAAAATGAGAGAGTGACAGAGTGAGAGAAAGAGAGAGAAAGAAAGTGAGAGAGGAAAAATGATACGAAAACTCTAAACTACCGATCATTTCTCAAACTCTATAACTTGATATAAACCACCCGTTACCAACCCCATCGAGAAAAGTCAAAGTGGAACGGGGCGAGAGGTAAAACCTCGTGCCACCGATGAAGACGATAGTAATGGTGGTGTTAGTGTTGGTATTGGTGTTGGTGATGGTGTTGGTGATGGTGATAGTGATGGTGGTGGTGGTGGTGGTGCCGCCATTGCCATCGCTATCGCCATCGGTGGCAGCTTACATTATCGATATTACGAGGCGTCGATAAAAAATCGCATAAAATTAAGCAAACTCCCACGTGTCTTTATCCCCTTACGAACACGCGGTAACTCTCAATGGGATATTTCTCGTCGAAATTATTTAGAGAGACAAAGAAAAAAAGAAAAAAGAAAGAAAGAGAGAAAGAAAGGAAGAAAAAATCGACCGACGACGTTTCGTAAAAAAGAAATTAATGAACGTTTTTCTTGATCGATGATTCTATGATTTATCTGATATCTATAAATGAAAAAAAAAAAAAAAAATAAAGTGAACGAAAAGAAATTGCACATGGACGCGTATAATTGGTAAGAGAATTATCTGTCGAATGTAAGTAAAAAAAAATTCGAAGGGATATTTTCTTTTTTCTCTCAGATATTTAAGATTAAGATTGCTGATCTATTTCTATACACGTGCAAATAAAACAAATATATATATATATACGTATTTTGTTTAAAATTCTTTTTCTTTGTCTACAAGAAAATTCTCTGTTAAATGTTTAAAAGGTTCGCGAGAAAATTCGAATTTCTGAAAAGAGAAAAAAAAAAAAATTATTCTATCTATTAATTTATGTAAAAAAAAGGAAAGAAAAAGGTAGATAAAGAAATAAAAAATAAAGAGAAGTTACAAAAAAAATGTATACATGTATATATATATATAAAACGAATACACGCACACATAAAGAAATAATCCATTTAAACAATTTTCTCGGCATTAAAAAAGGAAGATTCTCCGTCGAATAGGTAAGTAAGAAGAAGATACGAGGAGAACAAATTTCGAATCACAAATTATCGCGAAAGAAAATTAGCACGCCGTTTAATCTCTCAACGGACTAAGGTATTTCATCCAAAGTTACACAGGGTAAGTCTAAGAGAGGTCTAATGCATCCTCTCGACATTTTTACTTAGCAATTAATAGTTCTACACCAAGGAGAGACACGAAGCGAGAAGATAATCTCGCACAGGATAAAGTGGGTATCATTTCGCTAGGGATCCAACAGAGATAAAGAGAAAGAGAGAGAGAGAGAGAGAATAAGATACGCGTGCGCTCACGCACGCTCGTCTTCTTATCCCACTTTAAATATGACTGAATTCGTTGCATTATTTATGCTTAGTAAACCCCCACCCACCATTCCTCTTGCCCATGGTCCCCCTCTCGCCACCCCTCGTCGCTCGGGTGTGGTGCGCCATCGTATATATTCTAAACGTATATCGTATAAACCGCACAGCATCCGCGTGTTACGGTACTTGCACGTTTATTTACCGAACCAACCAAGTTTTTCTCGTTCGTTCACATTCGCAAACATTTTCTTTCTCTACCTCCTTGTGCTACTTCGTTCAGAAGAAAAAGAGAGAGAGAGAGAGAGAGAGAAAGATAAAGAAGAAGAAAAGAATAAAATAAAAAACAAAAAAAGAAAAATAACGAACGATTTATTAATCTTCCTTTTTTTTATATCATTTTGCATTTCCTTACAATAAGTAAGGATCCAATCCTCGTATATAAAATATATTTATATATATATATATAGAGTGAGAGAGAGAAATAAATAAATAATTTATGTAATAAGATAAAGCGTGCATAGAGGATATTGGCGAGAAGGTTCACGTTTACGTAAAGGTTCAAAGGTTGAATGAAAAAATAATCGAATCGTATCGACTAGATGTTCGGAAAGAAATAAATAAAAAAAAAAGAAAATAAAGATTATAAAAAAAAAAGAAACGTAAAAAGAGAAAACAATAAAGGAGACAAGTAGAAAAAAAAGAAGAGGATAAAAATGAAAATGAAGCATAGAAAATGAAACAGCGAACTTTGATCTATGCCGATCTAAACATAAATAACCATCAATATATGATTGAAATAAATAGAACGAAAGCTTCACATTCGACGATGTTAATCTTATCCTCTAATCAAACATAAAAAATACTACATCTCTTACAAAATTTCTTTTACCAACATCTAACAGAAACTAATTTATTATATTATGATTTTTTATCTCGTATCTTTATATAATAAACTCTCCATTTACAGAAGTTATATATTCCTTATATACATATATATGTGTGTGTGTGTGTGTGTGTGTGTGTGTGTATATTTGGTATACGTATCTACTTTTTTACCTATCTTATCACGATCTTTTTCCTTGTGTCCCACGAGGGGTTAACGGGATTTACGGTAAAAGGTCGAATCGAATCTGCATCGTATATATCGAGAAACGCAACCGTGCAGGCACCTCGAATCAATCGCAACCGTTATGACGGGTTTCGGATGGATACCAGGGTCGAAACAAATTCAGTTTGAC
Source organism: Vespula vulgaris (assembly GCF_905475345.1). Classification (NCBI taxonomy): domain Eukaryota; kingdom Metazoa; phylum Arthropoda; class Insecta; order Hymenoptera; family Vespidae; genus Vespula; species Vespula vulgaris. The sequence continues at coordinate 2,481,578 of NC_066590.1, forward strand.
GTGTATAGGGAAAGGAGAAGAGAAAATGTTAAATCCTATCGTTTTTCCTGCCTCGATTCGAAGATGATCGGCGGTTTTACTTTTTCTTCCTTTTTCTCTCTCTTACACATATACGGATACGCACGTACCCATACCATATATGTATATGTTCTTAAAAAAAAAAAAAAGAAAAGAAAAAAAGGGATAGAGTACCTTCGAAAGCGATCCTTCGCAACCCAACATCATTTTCGATCGTTCGAGGCCACGCTCGAAAAAGAGAACAGATAAATAAAAAAAGAAAAAATGAATAAATAGAAATAAAAGAAAAAAAATAGATAAATAAAAAAGATAGCTCACGAGCAAGCTCACGCCGACGTTTTTCCTTTTCAACCCCCTAGAGAATTTCTACGAGAGAAACAGAGAGAGAGAGAGAGAGAGAGAGAGAGAGAGAGAGAGAGAGAGAGAGAGGGTAGGAATTTTACACGCAACCCCTATCCGATTTATCGCACGAATATATTGGCGAACGATACTTTCTGTTTCTTTTTCTTTTTTTTTCCTTTTTCTCTTTTTCTTTTTTTTATTCAGGTCTCCGAAATCGCAAATCGACGACGATCGATCGAACTACCCGCGTCAAAGTCTCGTAAGTAGGTATATTTTATGTCTCGCGATTTATTCGTCTTCTTTTTCTTCTTCTTCCTTTTTTTTTGTTTTTTTTATCTTCTTCTTTTTTGAAACTCTCACCTTCGGTAAACGCGTTGGTAGATGGTTACAATTACATCTACTGCGTAGAACACATAAGTAAGTGCTTACCTATTTGCTTACATTAGAAAATAAATGAAAGGATTATATATACATATGTATGTATATAAATAAATATATATATGCACATAGTACGTATAAGTATCATACATACTTCGCATGACCAAAATACTCATCGACATATTTCTTTTCCTTCCTTTTTTTTTACGGATCATTATACCATAACCGTCACGAAATCTTGCAAGACTCGTATGCTCGTTGGATAGTGTTTGCGGAGAAATGAAAGAAAAAAGAAGAAAAGAAACAAGAATAAATAAAAAAAAAAAACACAAAGAAAAAAATAAATAAACGAACGAACGAATAAATAAATAGGTTGACCTTGAGTCGACGAGGATCAATCAACCCCGGATCAGAAAGAAAGAGAAAGCAAGAACAAGAGAGACGAAAAGAGAGATAGAACAAAATAAAAAGAGAGAGAGAGAAAAGGAGAAAGAGAAAGAAAGAAAGAAAGAGGGAGAGATAGAGACTAATTGTAAGTGTATCTTACTTATACCCAGTTGTGTCAGGCATACCTCCTATAGAATAGAACCTACGGTGTACTAATTGTCTCGAGGAAAATTAAACTGAAGTCACGTTAATTATGTAACTCTCCGGCTTTCTAGTCTACGCCCTGGAGGATGCTCGGTGATGCCGGTGGTTCGCGAACCTACTGTTAGATGTGGTGGGTGGGGTGCGGACAGGGGTGAGAGGGGATGGTTGGATATAGGCGTGGGTGGGTGATGATGGACGAGCGTAGTCGACCTTTACGGGGGCTGCCAACCTCGAGCAGCGAAATCCCTAACTCAACGCTAACTCGATCAGTCAACGCACCAACGCTCGGAGACGGAGATGGAGATGGAAGTGTAGGTGTAGGTGTAGGTGTAGGTGTACGTGTAGGTTTAGGTGTAGGTTTAGGTGTAGGTGTAGGTGTAGGTTTAGGTGTAGGTAGAGACAAGGGCGCTGTTGATGTCAGTGTTGGTTGGTGATGGTGGTGATGGTGGCGACGGTAGCGGCCTGCCGTTTGCTCCGTTGCTAATCTGCCTCCAGATTAATTACCACGTAATACTGGTTTGAATAATTATCGTTTCTAGGACAACCCAGCTGCACCTACAAACAACAACGTACCCACCGTCACCGTTGCCATCTACCTCAACCTCTACCTCTACCTCTACCTCTTACGGTATTATAATACTCCTACCTTGAGATCTACCGCATCTATGGAGATCATTTACGTGACGTTCTAGATTGACTATATGAGGATTCTACAGAGAAATTGAATAATTCTTAATCGTTAGGTAGCTTGCCTTACTTTACCTTACTTTACCTTATTTTATTCGTAGTGAGAGAGGGGTAGAGAGTAGGACCGATTTCACAATTCTTTTATGATATTTTATGAACGATCTCCATTTCTCTTTCTCTCTCTCTCTTTCTTTCTTTCTTTCTTTGTATCTTGCTTTATCTCTTCTTTACCATGGATATAAACGAATTCCATTTGTAATTGCATTGGCATACTCCCTTTCGAGTTAGGAGAAACGTTAGAAAACCTGTGAGAAAGCTCGGTCACGTTTACACCCTATTAACCGGTAATGAACCGATACATAGACACTCATATATATATATATACATATATACGTATATATACTAGACCATTAAGGTATCAAACAGGTAAGTAAAGCACGAGGATTTAGTCGAAGATTTCACGTAGACTTAAACACCTCATATCCCTTCCGTTAGAGCTAATATTTCGAGTAATTACGCGAACGATTTAATCGTATACCCTTAGTATATCACGTCCAACCATAGAATAGTATATAACTAATCATCCATCCATTAATCGAACGACGAATACTTCGTTCCGATAATTACAATTTATCGACATATGCCTCTGCCAATTTTAGTTGCCATTTTTATCGTCCCTTATAAAGTTTATCGTTTTCTGATCTTTAATTATCTATCTCATCTACGGTAACCATACCATGTCGTTGATCGAAATGACGCGAACGTTAAAGAAAAAAAAATAAAAAAGAGAGAGGGAGAGAGAGAAAAGAAAAGAATCTACGTAAAAGAACTTGAACATAAAAAAGATAAAAAAAAAACGACCATCTACGAAAGAGAATATCGATTTATCGATTGAAATAAATGAATACTTTTAATTTGTTAAAGTGGCAAGAATTTTGTAACCCATTGTTAATACAGTTTGTTTTTCTTTGCTTTGTTCTCTTTCTCTCTCGCGTCCACGAAGAAATTATATATATTATATAAATTACAACCTTGTAATATTATTTGTAGATACATTTGATTGGTACAATTATACGTACACAGACGTATGATGATTCGAAAAGTTCTTAAATCGTTTTAAAAATCGATCGGCAGACTCCTTTCCGAGACTTTTCAAAATTAATTTCGTTTCTCAAATCGCAAAACACACGAAAATTAACGAAATTGATTGTATCGCGTAAAAAGATGAATATATTTAAAATCATCTAGGTAAACATTGAGTTCGTCAATGAACTATTTTTTACCATCTAGGGACTTTCGATTAACTCTACAAAATAACAACAAGTACATCTTATAGAAAACGTTATTTCTTGTTTTTTCTAACTTATGATACCTATGCGAAGTGTAATGATTAAGTATAAAGTATAAAGTCGAATAAAATTAAAGAAAAATTAGAAAAAGAAAAGAAAAGAAAAAAAACTACAGATATATATATATATATATGTATATATATATATCGAACGAAACATGACAACGTCTAATTGTGCACTCTCGTTCAGGTCAATCGCCCCATCTCTCTATTTTTCCTCTCACTCTCTCTCTCTCTCTCTCTCTCTCTCTCTCTCTCTCTCTCTCTCTCTCTCTCTCTCTCTCTTCAATAGGTATGTAAGTAAGTACTTACATATATACGTATGTAGTACCTACCTATATATTTTCCGTTAAGCGTGATCCGAAAAATGAAATGCTCGCCTAGAGCTAATAATATAGCTTAAGGAAAGTTACAAGTTGAAATTACGAGAATACCAAGAAACGTTTTCCCGGTCTCTTGAAATCAACAGAGACAGATATAACAGTCGTTGTGTAGCAAAAGCGTTAGCTTAGCACGAGCGGCCCTTCTCAACCCTCTACTTCTTCTTCTACTTCTTCTACTTCTTCTTCTTCTTCTTCTTCTTCTTCTTCTTCTTCTTCTTCTTCTTCTTTTGCTTCTTCTTCTTTTTCCTTTTCATGGTATATTGCTGCGAGAAATTTCAAAAGCCTACGGCTACCGTTGCTATCGTTATTCTCTTTATCTCCCTCTCTTTCTCTCTTTCTCTCTGTTTTTCTTTCGTGTGGCTTATCGTTCACTGTCATCTAAGATTTCATACGCGAGAAAAGTGACGAGTTAATTGCATAACGATCGACCATACATCAGATTTTTGTTCCTTTACTTTTCTCCCATAATAATTTTTCTTTCTATTCGTTTGATCGATATTTTTTATTAATTAATTATAAGTATTTCGTTAAATAAACGATCAATAAATATTTGCGTGTGTTTGTGTGTACGGGTTGCTCTATATAACGAATATTTTCATAAATAAATATTCATAATAAAATTTCAATAGATATTATAAGTTTAATTGGTGCAATATAATTAATTGAATGTCGAGATTTAGACTATGTATTGCGTATTCCATCTTATTATAAATATCGATCGTATATCTATATCAATTACTGACAGATATTATTATTGTTATATTTGCGAATAGTTTTTTTCTCAAAGTTAATTAATTAAAAATTAATCGGTGATAATACTGAAGAATAATATCACCTATCGATATTTTATTATAAAAAGTGAACATTGATTCAAAAAAAAAAAACAAAAGAAACAAAGATTTTTTTCTTTTTTTTTTTATTATACACCTACCAACTCAATAACAAATACCAGCCAATAATCTTTCTGTTTCTTTTTCTAATTTGTTCGTTTCCCTTTTCTTTTCTCGTTCTTTTTGTTTCTTTTAATTTCAAAGCGCAACGAACGGAGGTAAGCATGATCGTTTTATCCTACGCCATCTTTAAAAGTAATTAAAGTATTATTACCGGTAATGTGTACAGTACTTACAGAGTTACTTACCTACTACGTTAGATAGTAAAAAAAGAAAAAAGTTTCAATAGTGTCGTGTCGTTACGTTCCTGAATTGTAACTACTGTGCATGTATATATGTGAGTCTATCTATCATTGTAGAATAATCGACGATAATAATTATTATTTTCCGAAAGGAAAGTATTATGATCTTTGAAGTTTTACGTAATATTCAGTCGCAATCGAGGATTTATATATCTTTCGTCGGATATCAAATAAAAATTAGACGATCGAGTGTTCTGAACACTATATTAAACGTTGCAAGACGTTCAACGATCTAATTTATATAACATCGTATATAATAGAATAAATATTAAAGTAAAGTACGCGAATGATGCTTCTAAGGTTATAGTCTTGTAATAAAAGAAGAGAAAAAAAAGTTAACAGAAAAAGTAAAAGAAAAACTTTACACTCGCGATATCATCGATCCGTTCGTACATTTTATCATTCGTCCGTCGGTCCCTCGATCTTTAAAAAAAAAAAAAGAAAGAAAAAAGAAAAAGAAAGAAACACAAAAACCCGGTAGCAAGTATCGTGACCGTTCTTTTAAAACGTTTTTTACTCGAAGAGAAGATCGTTATCCATAAGAAAATGTTAATTGAACCTTGTCTTCGCCGTAATGAAATGTTCGTAATCGATGTTGCTCAAGTATCTCCTATGTGTACTTATGTTCGTTTAAACGAGCTCGGAGAAACTCGAGTTCTCGATCATCGTAAAGTAAGTGAGTACCTGACTAGATATACTACGATATAATATTTACGTATCTATCTATCTATCTATCTATCTATCTATCTATTTATCTATCTATCTATGATACGTGTCTTTCAGTATAAAAATCAGAAACACGTGCATGGTGATTTTTAATCGTACGATCATTGAACGTTCATCTGTTAAAGTAACACCTAATAATTATCGTCTTTCAACGTTATAAAAAAATATAATGATATTGAATTATTATATAAATATCTATGAGAACGAACGTTAAGAAATTTCTTCGAAATTTATCATGATTTACGATACCTAATATCGAACATATATGTATACATATATATATATATATATATATATATATATATATATACATATCCTTCGAAATATTTCGTCGAATCATTTTTAGTAATAACTTTCAACGAACTTACCTAATTACGTATAGACCGAAATCTCGGTGATCGATAATGAGGAAAGGAAAAAAATGTCTTCGTGAGGGCCGAAAAAAGAAAAGAAGAAGAAAAAAAAAAGAAAAAAAGAACACTCGGTAATCCTTTCGAAATATCTAATTCGGTAGCTGCGACCTCCTGACAAAGACTACCGGTAGACTAGCATGAGAAAAGACGGAAGCTTAGAGAGGCGTCACGAAAACAGATCTATCTATCTATCCACCTATCTATCTATCTATCTATCTATCTATCTATCTATCTTTTACCAAATGAAATAGGAGAATAGCGAATAGGAGAGAAAGAGAAAGAAAAGAAAGAAAAAGTGAGAAAGAAAATGTATGTGTACATGTGTGTGTGCCTTTCATCCGGAGGTACGGACCTACGAGAGGCTCCAACGAAACCAACGGATTCTGGTTTTCAGGTTTCGGTCACGCGATGCCTTTTTTCTCTGTTCCCGGTACCCGGTTATCTTTGGCCCGAGGCGTTCTACGACGCTCACCGATATACTCTGACTTCTTCTTCTTCTTCTTCTACTTCTTCTACTTCTTCTATTTCTTCTTCTATTTCTTCTTCTACGTCCTCTTCGTATTCTATTTCTTCATCATCATCAACATCACCATCATCGCCATCATCGACTATTACAAACATCAACAAACCCTACCACCTTCGTAATACCAGCGATGTTTTACTATTTTATTCCTCGTCTACCTTAATAAAAAAAAGTAATTACACTTTCAACTCTTCTGTTCGATATTTCACGATAACAAGCAATTACGATCTCCCGTATATCATCTTTAGCTTTTCTTTATCAATCTACTATTTCTCTTTTATCCAGTTTTTTCATGACGAGTTTGATACGAGAGTACAGGTATAATAGAGTTCGTTCGATCTTAACTATGTTATCATTTTGATATCTAATTGATTAAATATTATGTTATCGAAACTATTGATCCGAAGTAACGTCTTTGACGCAAGAAAATTTTGGTTGCAACAAATAGAAAAATTTGTTATGAGAGTACAGATATAATAGGGTTCGTTCGATCTAAACTATGTTATCATTTTGATACTTAATTGATCGGGTATATGTCGTTAAAAATATTGATCCGAAGTAATGTCTTTGACGCAAGAAAATTTTTGTTGCAACGAATGGAAAAATTCTCTTGCGTTTCAATGAAGTGAAATAAAAAGAAAAACAAAAAAAATAATAAAAAGAGAAATACAGAAAAGGAGAGAGAGAACACGTTCGTTTCAATTTCCTCCTTTTGTCAAGTTCCTGTCTTTGTTTAACGGGAATTCAAACTCGGTCGGTCGGTGATCAAAGAGCGTGACGATTATCGTTCCACCACGATCGTATCTTTCTAAAGAGAGCAACTCGTACGTAGATGGCCGCGGAGTTAATCGATTAGTCGTTTTAATGTTATCGTCGAGTGGAAAGTGGTTATAATGCGAAGGGTGCGAGCAAGTATCGTCTGCTAAACGTTTCATCATTTCGAATAATGATATCCAAGTGACATCCGGGGACTCGTTATCGTACGCTACCCTATAAACTCAATTTTCACCGACGGTGGATCGATCGATCGATCCTATTGATTTCGATCAAAACGTGACGAAATACACGTGTAACGTGATCCGTTACGAAATTGCTTGTTCGACTTTGGGAAACCTGTTTTTTTGTCACCTATAATTTATGGAGGAATTCAATAAGCCAATCGAAATTTTATAAAAGTCAAACTTTCAATTTCAAATCAGGACAATATATTCTTTTTTTAATTTTTTTTAATTTCTTTTTTCATTCTTTTATCTTTTTCTTTACTTCTTCTTCCTCTTCTTCTTCGTTTTTTTATTTTTTATTTTTATCTCTTTTCACTCCATCCTCACAATTTTATGTCCTTTTAATAAGTCCAACTGAAGTTTCTCACGTCGCATTTTATATATATATATATATATATATATATATATATATATACATATATATATATATATAGGTATATTATTCGTTCGTTGAAACATTTTAACGAGATAATAACGTTCATACATAAGATTTCGAAGGAATCCGAAATAATTTCTTCTTGAAAAACTTGCCGAGGGCTTACGACTTCGGCTGCTTAAGGATAACGATTCCAATGATCACTACCTCTCGAATTTGTTTCCAATTTCGTTGGCTACGTTGCAAATGCGTTATTCGGGAAAGAGAGAGAGAGAGAGAGAGAGAGAGAGAGAGAGAGAGAGAGAGCGCTTTCGGCTTTCCTTCTTCCCTACTTCGAGAACACCAAATTGTTGCGTCTTTTATGAGCATCCACGAGTTCGGCCAACTATGGGCACAAGCAGAAACAGTCACACCTGACGTGCCTTAAAACATGGTCTTTCAAAGGTTCGACCAACGATCGAAAGACCCTATCTGGTTTTGGCGAATAGACCCAATGGCGTATAAAACGTATCTTCGACAATTACCTAACACGTTGTCTTTAGATCGACCTTTGAACAACTATACAACCGACCTCGAACAGGAAAAAACAAAAGTCTGAACATTAAAAAGAAAAAAGTCACGGTCGAATATCCTACTAACTCACCATTTGCATCGGTTTGTCATTGGAATCAATTATACGCATGTTGTATCAATACGCAGTGATAATCACCAATAAAATACGTTCCGACCGACATAAAATGTGTATCGATGCAGATGGATAATATAAATGTTTATGGAGAAGAAGAAAAAGAATGAAAAGAAAAATAAAAGAAAAATATGCATACGTATATGTATATATATATATATATACATATGTATTTATGTATGTAACGCAATGCGTTTCCTCTTATCTGCTTTATGGCAAAGGTTAAGTATTTAATAGTGATTGTTGGTACGGAGATGGACGCTTTCTCTCTCTCTCTCTCTCTTATTCTCTCACTCTTTCTTTTTTTCTTTCTCTTTCTTATTCTCTCTCTCTCTCTCTTTTTTCTCCCTCGCACGAAAACGAATGCATTGACGCGAGTTTAAGAGTCTTCGTAGAATCGGCCGAGGCTGCATTTAAAGGTGGAAGGACTTCAGTGGCGTAGGCATCCTATTTCACGATACATTATTATCGAATAGGTATAAAATGTGGTAACAAGTAAATTTAAGTTAAGAAAACAATTTTCTGTCCTTCTCCTTTTCGTTCCCGTTCTCGTAATCATGTCGTGGTAACACGTTCACGCAAAAATTTATTCCTCAGGATGATTTCGTCAAGAGCTTATTCTCCCTTTCTCTCTGTCAAGAGAAAGAAAAAAAGAAAGAAAAAGAAGAAAAAAAAGAAAGAGAGAGAGAGAGAGAGAGGGAGAGGGAGATAATCGACGAAAATTTCCGTGACCTCGAACGAATCAATAACTTTATCGTTATGTATAATATCTCGACGATAATTGGCATATATTGACGTAAAAAAATAAAATGAATTTAATGAGCAACGAAATTAACGTGAGGGAGGTGGGGTAGAACGAAGGTGGGGTGGGATGGATAGGAAAGAGGGAGCTAATTGGCAATATGAAGTTTCGTCCGTCGCACAATAGTAGACCTTAACGATTACCACTTTTGTTTCGTTTCACTCCTACTACTGTAGTAGCGTGTTGAACTTGCTATATCCTTCTACTTCTTTCTCTCTCTCTCTCTCTCCATTTATATATATATATATATATATATATATATATATATATATATATTTCTATCTCTATCTGTCCTTCTGTCTTTCTCTTACAACAGCAATAAACATACTTTGAACGGAATAATCAAGGAAGAGCAATGTTGTTCGTACGCACAAATACATTTTACTCACGCCACCCAAGTAATGGCGGGTTTCATTACCTGCACGAAAAAGTCAGCATCGAGAATTCAGCTTCAGGAGTGGTAGACACTAATTATGTATTTTGCACGTACCTGTATTTCAACGTTCGCCTTCCTATATTCTCTTTCTCTTTCTCTTTATCTTTCTCTTTCTCTTTCTCGTTCGCGAGCACGCGGAATGATCCAAGCCGCGTAATAATCCCTTACGCGCCGATGCTTTCGTTACTCTCCTTTTTTTGCGATTCGAGCAAATTAACGTTTTTCTCTCTTTCTCTCTCTCTCGTCATCGTCCCCTCAGGCGCAACGAAACAAGTACGAATTATTATTAACGTACTTAGAAGTAGGACGAGCTCGATATCTTATAACCCTCTTGCCGCCTTCTTCTTCTTCTTCTTCTTCTACTTCTTCTACCTTCCCTTCTTCTACTTGGTCTACTTTCTTTTTCACTTTGTCTTTTTCTATAATTTTTTTCCTTTTTCCTTCTCTCCTCTCGTTTCCGTAAGATTTCAGTTTACCCCCTACTCCCCCACCCTTCTCCATGTACCTATTCAAATATATAACATCGAGTTATCGTCATTTTCAGGTTAAAAGCACGAAATTTCGAAACGAGTCTCTTATAATGACCGTACCCGGGGTTCAACGCAAATAACGATCGTGTGTGTACCCGACATTAAACCCTCTCCCTTCTCCCCCTCATCACCAAACACGAACAACGAAAGACATTATTATATTAATATGTTAATATAATAACAGTATCGATATTAATTTTTCAATCTTTTTTTCTTCTTTTGTATTTTTTTTTTTTTATTTCTCTGCCTTTCCAACCATAAATCCTACTTCTTATTAGGGAAAGGAAGAGAGAGAGAGAGAGAGAGAGAAAGAGAGAGAGAGAACTGGTTTAAAATACTGGGTAGACTTTAAAAATGATATTAATATTGCTCGTCCTCGTAAAACATAAATCTCCGACGGATCTCTTTTTCGATTTCTTTTCAACGGAGAGACGAACAGAGAAAGAAATCCTGTCGAATGTGAGCAAGTAAGTAAGTAAGTAAGTACCTTCGAGACACAGTAGGTACTTATATACAATTAGTTATATATAGATATGTATAACGTCCTTTCTTAATATAATTACCTAACTATATCTTTGTATGTACGAGAGACACACACGTGTCTATATGTACTACGTACAATCTATGTATCATATATACATACATACGTATATACGTAGATACATTACATCGCATAGACGTAGACGTAGAACATATATATATATATATATATATATATATATATATATATATATATATATGTACATAAAACGTGAGAGATGACTCGGAGCTGTCTTCGCGCTATTAAAATATTACAGGCACCGTAATACCGAATGTGCGAGTTTTCAACGGATTTCAACTCGTCGCCCGTCGCGAATCGTAACGACGGCTCCGAATGAATAATTTCGAAGCGACTCATAATTGATATCTCCTATATATGGATAGCTTACGAGCTGGGCTCTTGCTCTTCTCCGACCATGGCAACGTACCTACTATACGTTGATCCTTCTCTTACGAGACACCTACGCCCAACTAGATACGCGTAGCAAAGAAAGACAGAGATACGGATAGAGAGACCGAAAGAGAGCGAAAGAGATAACAAGCTATAGATATACGAGTTCAATTAGAGAAATTGATATCACCGATCAGCGGCACGAGAATCCCAGAACTCTATTCCAACCCTCCCCTCCTCATCCTCCTCTTGCTTCTCTTTCGCTTCCTCCTCGTCTCTCTTTCTCTTATATTTCGTCACTTGATCGTGACACAGGAGTTATGATGATGTTCGGTCGTTGCTCCAATCCCAGAAGGATATCACCTCGAAATGAATAATACCCTGACCCATCCCCTCATCCCATCTCATCCTACCTCACCCTTGACAATTTTAGTAATTACACGAATTATACGCCCTCTCTTTCTTTTTTCTTTCTCTCTCTATCTCTCTCATATTATCCACACCCAATCAGTTATATCAGTATTAACGTTTATAGATACCTACGTGTATGATTTCATATTCCAATTTACGGTAATAATTACGGCATTAATGTTGCATAAAGACCAACCGAGCAAATGCCTTTTTGCGATAAAGCTTCTGTCGATTTAATATTCGCATCAGTTTAAAATTTGCTAAAGCTGAAATATATATATATATATATATATATATATATATATATATATATTGTTACGTGTGTTTTGCAGACTAAGTATATGGATTAACATTGGACTTGTATAACGACTGCAGAGAGAGACAGAAAGAGAGAGAATCAATTCGTTTTAATTTTTATCGACTTTATATGTTCGTCCAGATGTTGTATATGTAAATGCAACGAAGAGAGTTTATTCGACACGATCATCGAAATTGGCTGATTATCGTCCCCCCTCCCTGCTCCCTTCTCTCCTCCCCTCCCTGTTTAATATTCAAACGACCTCTTTTTTTTCCTCTTTCTTGTACCTTTTCTCTTTCTTTCTTTCTTTCTTTCTTTCTTTCTTTCTCTCTCTCTCTCTTTTTTCCTCCTTCTTCTCCTCCTCCTTTTTTTCTCTCTTTCAACTCTTCCCATAATCGAATTAATTAAAGAATCGTGACTTTACGTGTAATAAGATGACGCAAGTGGAACTGACGTTATTACGAAAAGCAGGTGTTACGAATTGTCACGTAGCGTATAAGGTTTACCTACGGTACTCTATCGTTGCTAATGTTCTTGCTTTGACATTAATATCCTGTGTTTTTCCCTCTCGAGAGAGAAATAGAAAGAGAGAGAGAGAGGGCGAGGAGTAGAGGGGGTAGGGAAAAAAAAGGAAAGAACAAAAACGAAAAAGATATATGTAACAGCTTTATAGAAGGCTGCCAGAGCACATACAAGCGCGTCACGTCCATTAAGAACTTCATTATTCTCTATTTCTCCCTCTTTCTCTCTCTTTCTCTCTCTCTCTCTCTCTTTCTCTCTCTCTCTCTTTCTAAACGATAAGCAAACGTTGTACTTAACGTTTCGCTACGTGCATCGTAGTGTGACTCACGTTAACGAGAGCATAATAGCCCGATTACAGGAATTGAAAAGCATAATTTAAGAGTAACGTAGATATTATTAACCTTGTATGTAACTATACTATATGATAATGTTCTTTGTTTTCTTTGCTTTAGGCTGCTCCCTTCGGTTGGGAATCGTAAAAGTATCTAATACATTTTAATATAATGGGTTAAGACATTCGTGCGTCTTTATCCTAAACATTTATTTCTTTGCATTAAAACCTACATATATATATATATATATATATATATATATATATATATATATATATATATATATGGGCAACGATCCTTCTGACATTGAATTAACATAATTAAACTTAAATAAAATCAACTGAACTGAACTGAACTGATCTGATCTAGATCTAATCTAATCTAAATAAAAAACAAAAGTTTTTTTTTCCTCTCACCTGCTAGCCTATCCTTAAGATGCGGATGCGCTTGTAACGGATGTGCAGCTAAATTAGCGAGCAAACTCGCCCTATGCAAGCC
>NC_066590.1:2500000-2505000 GCF_905475345.1 Vespula vulgaris
AATTTCCTACGTTTCGTGTTCAGCATCACTGAGATCACTATCATACCTACTACATATTCTCTCTACACTTATCTATCTATCCACTTATACGCATTATATCTAGTAAAGGACTTAGATACGTATGTTTTTCTTTTTAATTGGAATTTAAACTTCGTCAAAACGATAGATAGACAGAATAGACAAGTACTTGTATACATGGAATTAGTACCTATGTAGGTACGTTAAAACGATAGATAGATAGATAGATAGACAGACAGACAGGTAAATCAATGATTGGACATGATTTTCTTTCGATTATAAATAATGTTTAAATATACATATATATACACACACACACACACATATATCTATTTAACTAGAAAGATTTATGATACCACTATTACTCTTTCGAAATGTAATTAGAAAAAAAAAAATCGCGTATCGAGTGAAATTTTTGTCAAACTTACCGATTAGCTTGCGTGTTGGCATGAAAAAAAAAAGAAAAGTAAAAGGAAAATACTTCGGTCATGAAAAAAAAAGAGATATCAGAAAAAAAGGAAATCGTCAAAAAAGGATTAATGTTAACGTGAACACGGGAGATGCAAGGAGTAAAGGGGGTAGTAGAAGAGGGGTAAGGAAGGAAGGAGAGGGGATTTGACTGGGTCCGCGCGAGAACGCTTCGATCGGCACTTCATTTGAACATAATCCAGGGTTTCTCCGTGCGCATTTGCGCAATAAGCATTGCGGTACCCACGGTAATGGCGACGAAATGATTTGCCGCACACGTAGCGTCGAAGAGCGGTGGTTAAGGTAACTTTTCTCCTTTTCTCTCTCTCTCTCTCTCTTTCTTTCTATCTCTCATATACACATATATACACACACGCATACAAATACACATATATTTTTATCCTTCTTACGTTCTCCCTCTCGACACTTTTCTAATGGCCACAAGCACGTATTATTACGCAGCGTTCCACAGCAATATCTAAGCATGGAAAAATGCATTATAAACCCTCTTCGAAAGTGGCGAAAGAAGGTTGAGATAAAAGAAGAGAAGAGAAGAGAAGAGGAGAAGGAGATGGAGGAGGATGAAGAGAAGCAAGAGGAGTAGGGATAAACGTCTACCATCGACTTGTAAGTACTTACTTCGAACAGACAGAGAAGGAAGAAAGGAAGAAAGGAAGGAAGGAAAATGAGGGGGGTAAAAAGAAGGTGCAAGAGGGGAGTAGCTGTTACACCCAAGGGAATGGATATTGCGGTGTAAACATTAAAAATGTCGTCACAGGGAACCGAGTATAAGGAGCTGGATCAAGAGAAGAAAAAAGAGAGAAAGAGAAACAAGAGGAAAGGGAGAGGGAGGAGTTAAAAGAGGACGATGAAAACAAGAAAACCAAGTAACTTGCAGGGCTATAATATACCTACTACGAAAGTAATATCTAACCGTGCGCGTTCATGGAAAAACAAATGGTTTCTCGTTAGCATAATCTCTTTTAATCAATATTACGTAATTTTACAATACCTTCATTATTGTTCATTATTTATTCACGAATTTGTTCGTTCGTACTTCAATTATATTTTCGTTTATCTTTTCTTCTTCTTTTTTTTTTACAATTGTAATCTTTCTTTCACGTATCGATATCCTTTTGGTTTCTTTTTTTTTAATTTTCCTCTCTCTTTTTTAACGACAATCTTTCATAAATTATGTAAACGAAATCCGGTAGAGATTACGACTCTCGTGTAAGTACATAGGTAGATAAATTTATCAATGCTTGAGCAAGAGAAATATGGATAGGAATAGTTAGAGAGAAAGAGAGAGAGAGAAAGATTGAGAACAACCCCTTCTCGCAGAACTATCTACCTATCTACCTACCCCCCGAGAGTTACGGAAAAGTTACGATCCGTTCTTTGGCAAATGCGAGAACGTATTTCTACGTGGTCCGTGGGCCGATATCTCGAGGATCAATTTGGTTGTCAGACGTCCACGTGTCACTTAGCCGTTTTCACCGACATACGAATAATTCACGACGTACCCTTTGAAGAGAGAGAAATAGAAAGAGAGAGAGAGAGAGAGAGAGAGAGGAAGAGAGAAAGAGAGTGTTTGCTCGCACGAGTTAAACCGACAGCCAAGAGGGAGAAGAGATGAGTGGATCGTTCGAAGAGAGAGAGAGAGATCTCATTTTTGAAAGCAAAAACGATCGAAAGAAAATTAAAGTTTTTCTTGAACTTACGAAAAGAAATGATGGAGGAGGGTGTGAAGTGGGGTTGTGTGTAAAACGTTGACCGTTTAAAAAAAAAAAGAAGGGAAAATAAAAAGAAAAAAAGGAAAAAAGAAAAAAGCTGTCGACGTGGGAAAACTGAGAGTATATGTCTGTATCCTCTATCATCCCCCGAGCAAGAAAGAGAGAAAGAGAAAAAGGGAGAGAGAGAGAGAGAGTAAATCTATTTTTTATTCAAAACTTATTCTCTGACTTTTGCTTTTAAAAGAGAGGATGAGTGCAAAACGTCGACTACTGGTACCAAAATCCGATTTAAGAATCCCATGGACTTCCTTTTGCTTGACACGATCCTGACGCGCTGTGATTTTTTACTTATACTTATACCCTTTTTTTTCTTTCTTTTTTTTTCTTTTCTTTTTTATCAAGAATAATATAGTATAATAACTAGGTAATAGGGAGAGAGAGAGAGAGAGATAGATAAAAAAATTTTGTTTGTTCGTTGTCCTCCCCTAAATGTCTGTATACAATTAATTTTTTTTTTGTTCTTTTTTATTCTTTATATTTCCTCTTTATTTTTCATTTTTTTTTATCTCCTTTTTTTCGTTTGCTTCTTCTTTCGATCTTCAGATATCTACCTACGTATTATTTTTTTCTTTCTTTTCTTTTTCTCTTTTTTTCTTTCTTTTTTTTTTACGATAAGAATGAGTCATTCGTTCTTTCTTGCAGTCATTGATTTCGTACAGGTATTTGTCTAATCGAAAAAATTTTGGTGAATCAATAATTCTCTTTTACTTTTTTTTTTTATTAGATTTTAAAGAATATCGTTTATCTTATCTACTGACAAACGAAAAGGAGATTTTAATGAGAGAGAGAGAGAGAGAGAGAAATCGTGTTCTCGTGTTAGCAAAATTTCACGATCAATTTTCTGTCGTCGAGACTAAAAAAGAGGAAAAGAAAAAAGAAAAAAAAAGGAAAGAAAAAAAAAGATCAATCAAAGGACAATCCGTAACGTTTTCACGGAATTGCTCCCTGGTGTCTGGGAACACACGAAATAAAAGAGATATAGATAACCCCGACTACTATACTACTCCCGCTGAAGCGACCATTTCAATCGACTCGATTCACCGATCTGAGTCTCGCATTACGTACAGAGAATATTTATCTCGTAACGGAACACACTGGCTATATTGAATAATTAATAAACGAAAGGGAGTGAGACAGAGAGATTAAAAGAGAGAGAGAGAGAGAGAGAGAGAGAAAAGGGGGAATCAGTAACTAAACATCGATTTGTCGTTTGGTTTGTAGATAACGAAGATCACGTGACAATTATTATTTTTCACAAGTCAAGAAATTAAGAAAAAAAGAAAAAAGAAAAGAAACTAAACGAATTAAAAAGAAAAAAAAAAGAGAGAGAGAGAGAAAAAAAGAAGAGAGAGATCTTCGATCATATCGATTATTGTATATCCAATAGAAAAATAAAAAAATAATAAAAATAATCGAACGATTGCGAAAAAAAAATTGAAATGAAAAATTTCGTAGCGTGCGAAAGAAAACGCGTGTGTCTATGCAACAACATCCAAGAGAGTTTTCGATGTGATTAATTCGAGTGGAAACCAGCCTGTCTACCTCACGCCCTCCCCCTGCCCTGCCCTACCTTACCCTCTCCCCCTTCACCATTCTTTATGGAACAACACAACACAACGCAAATCGTTGTGTACGATCGTCAGGGGTGTAATCATGGAACGTTCGTAGTCTCTTCTCTTTCTACTTCTCCTACCCTTCTCTCTACCCCTCCCTCTACCCCTTCCCCTTCTTCCCTTTCACGATGAGCTCAAATAAAACTTGATACGAAACAGAGACATCAATTTCGTTAAGATGCGTGTCCCATATGAAAGGGAATGGGGAAACACGGCGACACCTACGCATGATTTTGTGCGTCCTACGCGCCTGCAGAGAAAGCTTTTCGGTGCACGTTGTCTCGTCCCTTGAGACATCGAAAGGGCCGTGCGACCGAGTAGGGTACTACACGCGTGCACTTCGTTTCGTAGTCCTTTGTGACTTTATTTCCATCTGTCTCTATCTCTCTCTCTCTCTCTTTTTTCTCTTTCTCTGTTTTCTAATCGACAGTCGAAAGGTTCATCGATATAAGCACTTGTCGGTAGTAGAAAGGGAGCAATGTTTCCTATATATACGATTGGCCTTGTTGTGAAATTATATATATATATATTCTCGAAGGAGGGGTTGGAAAACTCAGAAGAGTATTCAACCCCTACGATCCGTAAGCGGCAAGTGTTACACGCTCGTTAGCAAGGGGTGCCCCTTTTATGCCAGAATACGATTGCTCACGGTTCTCGGTTACAGGTTGCCTGTTACTACTAACGTTAACTATGGGATAGTTTTCTTTCTTTTTTTTTTTTTCTTTTTTTTTTGCCAAGAGAAAACGACTTACATTACGAATATTGCGAATATTCGAACGTGCGAATTATAAGGAAAAAAATAACGAGATAAGATCGATATAATTTTCTCGTCAATTTTTCATCAAAGATAATACCACAATTTATGATAATATATTTTTTTTTATATATATATATATTTTTTTTTTTCAACGGGACAATCTTTTTATCGACTTTAAAATAATAACGACGACTTATCATGACGATTTATCACCTTCTTCTTTTTTTTTTGTTCTTTTTTTTTTACTTTCGAATTATTTGTCTATCGATTCGAAATCTATCATACGACCCTGTCTCCTGAATGATTTCTTTTTCCAATGATAATACGTATCGAATTAAATAAATATCTGTC
>NC_066590.1:2510000-2550000 GCF_905475345.1 Vespula vulgaris
GTTGACGTTCGCGTTAGGTTTGATTTTAAAGGATCTGAAAAGAGCAAGCAACACCAGTACTACCAGCATCACCGACACTACCGGACCTCGCCTAGGGATTCGCACTTCGAGAAAAAAGGGCGACCACTTTCGAGCGGACGTAAAAATGGCCATCGCCGATTAAATAATCGATGAAGATGCGCGAAGGGGCGCCCTGATTTCTTTCCATAAAAGGGCGACTTCGAAGAGAAGAAAAGAGAAGAGGAAAAAAAAGAATTACGTTCGTCCATAACTCTGCGTTTCTTCGCTTTTAAAGAAATAAAAATAACGAGTGTTTTTTTTCGATTCCAGCAAAAAAAAAAGAAAAAAACAATAAAAAAAAATAATCCTCCCTCAAAAAAAAAAGAGATTATTTCAGACAATTACTTCGACAGACCGCTATTTGTCGGCCCGTATAATAAAACTCTAATTTATACGGTAATAACAAACGATATTTTACACAAATATAGTATTTATAATAAAGTGACGTAACGCTGATGATTAATCAATCGTTCATAAGATATCGATCAAAATATTCATACACCTATACCTCTATCAAACTGACTAAACAAATGGAAATAATTTTGATCTAGATCATTCGTATCATTAAAAGTTATTCCTTTTCTTTTCTCTTTCTTTCTTATCGTCAAAATCTTAGAAAAAAAAATAAAGAAAAAAAAGAAAGAAAGAAACGATTCCTAAAAGATACATATTATCTGTCTATACCCATATACATAACTTTCTATCTAATCGCACGCGAGAGAGACAGAGACAGAGAAAGAGAGAGAGAGAGAGAGAGAGAGAAAGATAGAAAATTATTATTCGCTAGAACACAAGGAGGAGTCTCTTTATTTACGAGGAGAAAGATTTGCGAATGTTGGTAGAGATTGTAGGTGAGGAGAGAGAGAGAGAAGGGGGAGGGAGAGGGTAAGAGTCAGAGAGGGGTTCAGCGGGGTATAACTTTCGAACGAGAATAGAAGGTAGACCGAATACGGGGGTTGTGCTTTGAAAGCACTGCCATCGGGATTTCCAGGTGGCGGCCATGTTTTCATTATACCGCGGAATGTCCGGTACTCGATCATAGTGTCTTCCGTTTCTCTCTCCACCTGTTTTTCTATCTCTCCCCACCCTCCAATCCCATCCCATCCCATTCCTCAGCCTTCCTCACCACTCCACCACCATATTGCCCAACAGTTTCCACTCGATTCACTCCACCGTATTCACTTCCAAGTCTTTCGATGGCGCAACCGCGCCGTGGAACACTCTCTTTCCACCTTTTAGAAAAGCAGTGATATTTCAACAAGCGAGGACTGCTTTGCCCCTCGTCGTAACCAACATCTCTACACATCTCGCTCTCATAATATACCTACCTACCTACCTACATCGCAACCCAGTCAACCCAGAGAACTCTAATTTCATTATCATGGGGATCTCTTGGGTCAGGGACACACTACCGTGGTTAAAGAGAGGATATTCTATGCCAGCGAGTATACTATCTATCTATCTAATTAACTAACAATCTATTTGACATCTTTCACTTTTATCTATCTGTCATAACTTTGATCGGATCTAAATATTCAAATGTATAGTTAATAAGTTTTCATAGGATAAAAAAGATATTTTTATATTTAATTGTCATTTATATATTATTTAATTGATCGCTCGTATGTATTTAATTTATTATCTTATTTTTATTAATACCTATTGGCTCATATCACATCATATTATAATTGTCTGTTATTTCAAGAAGAAAATTATATATCCTATGCATCCTAATCGATAGATATTTTATAGATAAGAAATAAAATATTGAATGTACGTAGACCGTACAATTTTATCTTAAGTTTCTTCCGTTAGATTTTTATTTTCTTTCTTGCAATTTTTATTCGCAACAATTAAACGATTAAATAATACAATAGTCTGCGTCTCGTTTACTCGTCTCGTATGTATATCTCACAATTTTCTAT
This sequence comes from Vespula vulgaris, assembly GCF_905475345.1. Taxonomy (NCBI): domain Eukaryota; kingdom Metazoa; phylum Arthropoda; class Insecta; order Hymenoptera; family Vespidae; genus Vespula; species Vespula vulgaris. Next base: position 2,511,986 of record NC_066590.1, read on the forward strand.
ATGTACCAAACCATGTGTTTTCTCTGGAAAAAGAGAAAAGAAAAAAAGGATGCATCCCGATCGACTCGTTATCAAAGTCAAACTCTATTAGGAATGCTTCGCCGACGTCCAATCTATAAATAAATACCTCTGTTCTTGTACCACCGAACGAACGAAATGGGTATCAGTAGAAGGAAGGGACTTAATGTAAAATCGTAGATTCAGAGATCCCTCTCACAGCGATCCCGTGAATAATCTGTGTACTTACGGTTACAATTAGCGAGCGAATTGAACCTGACTATTCAAATTGCTCTTGTGCCGTCTGATGAGAAGAGGCAAATCTAATGGCCGGCATGTATAAACGCGTTGCATCATTTCTACGGATTAAATGTTACGATCTAAGAAAGCGAATGTCTCTATTTATGTACATACATATATACATACACACACACACACACACATATATATACTTATATTTTCCATTTTTAAGACTTATAAAAAATATCCAATAAAAAAAAGAACGATAATTTTTACTCAAAAATATCCTACATATTGGTCGATTGAAAATGATACATACATAACATTCAGTATCTACCGATTGTTGCAATCAAACATTTTTACGAGTTTATAATACCTAATTATTCGCGAGCATTCAAGCGAAAGTTCAATACTCGATGTAAGAATTTGTAGAATACAAAAAAAAAGAATGATACGATACGTGACGCGCATACGAACGAACAACACACGTACGCGTATACTCGTAGAGTGATAAAATTAGAATAATTACTTGCAACTTTTCAAAACGTACGATTCCAAAGAACAATGGATCAAAGTTCAATTGCAAACTGTAACACGAGAACTCGTCATGGATTCCATTCGTAAAACGTTATTTCTCTCTCTCTTTTTTTTCCTTAGCGAGATGGATAGAGATAGAAGAGACATTATTGAGTAGTAAAACTGCCAATTGTCTCAAAAGCTCGAAGCCACGGCTGCGATAATGAGGGATTAAATATTAAAGGCGCGTATTCTTTCGCGAACCACTCGCTCGATGTTTCTTTGTTTTACGGCGGTACGTGAGCAGAAAGCAAGATGGCGGCTAGCGAAGAGCAGCACCTAACACGATTAGGCCCTCCAACGCCTTCTTTTTCTCGAGTTATGCCTTACGATGGTCCGAATTAACTGAGATTGGATCTGTTGTCTTTCGAAAATCATTTTCTCGCGTTTTAACATTTCTTTTCTTTTTCTTTTTCCTTTTCTGTTTTAATTTTTCTCTTCTAAAAAGACTTTAAGAAGAGAAGACTCATATTTTTCTATCGACTCCATTGTACTTTCTTTTATTTTATATCGGAAGAAATACACGTTTACGAAGTTGTAGCCCAAGTTGGTGGTTTTATTTGTTCTTATGATTTATTTTGTTATTATTATTATTTTTTTCTTTTTTTTCTTTTCGTATAAGTATGGCAATCTAAATCCAATTACGTTTTGATTTTATTTTCTATAAAAAGAAAAAAGTAAATAAAAAAGAAGTATACATTATGCAATTTTCTTTATCTTACGACAAATCGAATCTTTCTTCTTTTCGTTCTAGGAAAAAGGAGAAGAAGAAGAAGAAGAAGAAAGAGGCTTTTAGAGTCACGTCCATGTAAAATCAACGAGCATGATCGTGGTTTCGTTGTGTCGTCGTTGTCGTCGTTGTCTCGTTTACTCGACTTAGCCACAAAAGCATCGAGATAGGATGAAGCTTCTTCTCGCGTTTCGTGAGAAAATAAAGTAAAAAGAGACGAATAGAGTAAGTATTAAGAAGTAAGAAAAGAATAAAAGAGAAACAGAGAGAAACATTTATTCGCGTTTCTCTTACTTTAGGCGCGGCATAGACGCAGAAAGAAAGAGAAAGAAAGAGAAAGAAGAAGAAGAAGAAAAAGAAAAACAGCTATTCTCATAAAGAATGCAGACTCGACAAGGATACCGACTCATTCGTATTAGGCCAACAACAACGGTGCCAAGCGCCAACGAGAAATCTTTAATATTTCAAACGTTTTTCGTGTCGACATCGATCTTCGAAAGTCGCGCCGTGGAAAGACGTACAGAAAGAAAACAAAAAAGAAAAGAAAAAGATAGACAGATATGTGGGGTGAAGCATGAGGTGGGAGGTGGGAGAGAGGGATGTTAGGGAGTTGCGTTAAAAGGTAAAGAAAAAAAAAAATATTCATTATATTTTGATCAGCTTTTGATCTGATGTGAAATGTCGAACGTAAGAACTCATCGATTATTATAAATAATTTTCTATTTTTCGATTGCTAAGTATCTCTTAATTTTTTTTCTATTATTCTGTAAAATAAGCGATCCTTACGTGCGAATATTTCGATCGGTATAAATAATTGAGTTTCAGAGTTGGGTCTTGATTGTCCGATATTTTCTTATAAATAGTGAATACCAATCATTTATTTAAAGTATTGATCAAGATTTTGCTATTTTTTGCTTTCTATTTTAATATATCGACCAATGAATAATAGCAATCGATAAAAGAGAAAAAAATACTTTGTCGTACTACGCTTTTTCTTTAAATATTTCTCGAACAGAGTTTATTTTTTCCCCGTCGTTGACTAGAAAAAAAAAATATATATATACAAATAAATAAATAAAAACAAAAAGAGAGAAGAGAAAAGAAGAGAAAGAGAAAGAGAAAGAAAAAAGAATAAAAGATAAAAATTAATACGACTTTTTGTACGAGCACGTAGATTTTTTTTTCCTCGCGACTCCGCCACGATTGTTTATTAAACTTCCTTCTCTTTTGAAAAAAAAAAGAAAGAAAAGAAAAAAAAGAGAAAAAAAAAGAAAAAAAAATGTACAACGCAAGGATCGAGAAGGGTTAAAGGAGAAAGAGAAAGAGAAAGAGAAAGAGATTTAATAGCCACACGGACTAGTTGTATCCGATTATACCAAGGTAGAAGCGCAGAGACTATCAAGAAACACGCTAATGGGCATACCTAACGTGTCCTTACGATCGTGCGTTGATTTACAAATTGGCGAGAGGTAGACCACCGGTAGTAAAGTTATGTATCTCTCTCTCTCTCTGTCTCTCTCTCACTCTTTCTCTCTCTAAGCTTAAGCTAAGGTATATACCTACAAAGAGAGAACGAAGACAGAGAGAAGTCATTTCGTCTGATCGCAAGAGAGACTACAGGAATAATTAACTCCGCGATTTATTCGGGATAAATCGAGCCAAACCGTTGGTTGGTTGGTTGGTTGGTTGGTTCGTTGGTTGGCTTTCAACAAAGTAGTAGAGTATTCCGCGGATTGGTAATCGCGTTATCTTAGATGAAATATTCGAGTCGTAATGAGTACCGCATGAACTAGATATTAGATTGTGAGATCATATTAACTGATAGAGTAGATATCGTATACATATGATTGGAACGTCTAACTGAAGTGTCCTAGAATCGTACCTTGATCCTTCTTTATTTTTTTATAAAAGTCTACGAAAAAAAAAAGAAAGAAAAAGAAAAGAGGGGATAAAATTTAAGAACCCTTCGGAATTTCTAATCTGTTATTATTAATTTCTTTCCATTTAATGTATAACCCAACGAAACTCATTCTTAAAAAATATTATATTATTTTCTTTTTTTTTGAATCTCCTTGTTACAAAATCAGAAGAAGGTATCTTAAAATGAAAAATAAAAAGAAGTAAAAGAAGAAACGGAGGAAAAAGCGAACTCTAGTGAGATATTTTTTCGATTTAAAAAAGAAAAAGAAGAATGAAAGAGAGAGAGAGAGAGAGAGGGAGAGGGAGAAAATAATATTAAAGACCAATAAATAATTAAAACAAATGAGATCAATAATTAACGAGACAGAGAGACTGAGATAGAAGGACTAAGTAAGTAATCATACTGTCCTCACGTGCTAATTCCCTTGAGAGAAGCTAAAGAAAGATGTAGATAGACAGACAGATAGATAGATAGATAGATAGATAGATAGATAGATAGATAGATAGATAGATAGACAGACAGACAGATAGATAAAGAGGATCTTCTCTCTCTGTCTTTCTCTCTCTCCCAGAGGATCGAGAAATCGTCAAAGGACGATGCCTGTTATATACACGCCATTCCGGCAAAGCGCGAGGTTTGCTTCTTCCGGCGTCGACGCACGATTCCGTCTGATTGGTTTCTATCCTCTAAAGGAGAGAGATAGCTAGATAAAGAGAGAGAGAGAGAGAGAGAGAGAGAGAGAGAGAGAGAGAGAGAGAGAGAAGCTTACTCGCCTTACGGAACCAATACAGAAACGCGTTAGGAAGCCGAAGAGTTTAGCTCGGGCGATCTGACTCGATCCTTGGCTGACCACGTTCACCTATCCTCTACTGAGATCATACTCTCACATGTCAAACGAAGAGGAGAGAGGTGGGAAGGGCAGGGCCGTCGTAATCGTGACTCTCTGGGTATCTTCTCTTTTTTTGATCTTTCTATCTTTCTCTTTCATTGTGAACGTGAAACGTGCGAGGGATACGTGAACATATGTAGTACTATGTACGTGGCTTTGAGAATAGGGCGTATACGAAGAAAGAACGAAAGAGAAATAGAGAGAGAGAGAGGGAGAAAGGGAGGGAAAGAGAGAGAGAGAGAGACAAATATAGTGCATTAGAATGAGGGAGAGAAAGAAAGAGTATGCGTGTTCAGATAAAAGAAGATGGAGAAAGAATAGAACGAAGGAAAAAGAGAGAGAGAGAAAGAAAGAGAGAGATATAGTACTAAGCTAGAAACTCATTACGGTTGCTCCGCCCCTGCCGTTCGACGAAGCAACGACCAATCGGATAGCACCGGATCGTAATCGCGCCTGCACGGTTTAATCTCGGCATCGCCAAGTATAGCCCTGGTGGTCTTGCCATTGCAGCCGGCATTCTAACTGCATGTGTATATGTGTGTGTGTATGTTACCCACGTATGTATGTGTATCGTGTATTTCCGTGTCTATGTGATTTTACATAGTCGTGATCGGTAACGCGTGTTTACAGGGTCGTATCAAGTACGGAACTTTCTTCTTCGAAATGACGACGACGACGACGACGAATGTACTTAGCGAATCTTAAAACGTTTTATTTTATTTCCACGTTTACGTGGTTAATTAAAAATCGATGATACCATATCAACTGAGATATTTATCGTATTTATTAAGCGAGTAAGTAAGTATATTAAAATTTAGGAAATATTCGTTTTCATTGCTTCTCAAATTCATGAGCTCTTCAATCATTTTCTTCATAGTATTCATTAAAATAATAATAATAATAATAATAATAATAACAATAACTAAGTAATTATATATATATATATATATATATATATATAAGTATATATGTATGTATATATATATGTATATATATATATATTAGATCAGATTAAATTAGATTAGATTAGATTAGTTTTGATAAAGGAAACACGAGGAGACTATAAGCATAGGTGGAAAACTGAAACTAATCGTGGAATACATTTTCGATTAGTTTCCCTTGGAAATTCTCACCCTCTCCCGACTCACATATTCGTCGGCGAAGCGCGTAATTTCGAAGGGTTGCCCAATGCGACCGGATTACTATCGTCGATTGATCGTAATGACCTATTGTTTCCCGAGGCGCGCGGCTATCGTTGCGGTGGGATTGAAAAGCAATTATCGTCATCGTAATGAAGCTTTATCGGTCGCCTTTCTGCCCTTTCACCGTATCGTAATTCTTTTTTATTTCTATGTACGAAATATGTATGTATATATAGATATATACAATATATATGTGTGTATATATATATATATATATGCATCGCTCGTTAATAATCGTTAAGTACAATGATCGAAACATTTTTTTTACAGAGCTTCCGCGCTTCATCGATTCGTGCTTGAAAATAAATCATCAATGCATTTTCACCTCTATGTACATACTTTTTCATGTTTCTCTACATCATTTTTTAATCATCCGCAATTTCACAACATGCAATTGCGATACAAGGAACAGTGAAAAAAAGAAAAGAGAAAAGAATGACAAACGTTCATCCCTAAGCGATAGATCGATAGTTAAGGACATAAATATAATTCTACGAACACCCATTAGAAAAGGAAAGATCGATCGGATCGATCTGATATCATTAAATAGATTTGAAAAAACGAAGAAGAAAGAAAAAGAAAAGGAAAAAGAAAGCATCTCTGGTACCTGTCTATCGTATACACAAAAAAAGAAAAAAAAAAGAAAAAAAAAGTAAAAAACGAAAAGGAAAAAGAACAAAAAAAAAGTAGAAAAAAGGAAACACGGAAATATGCTTTAGCGAGCTTGGCCGGCCGTTAAATGAATTTAAAGCTTGTTCCACGGATGAAATATATTCGTCGTCGTTCAAGGGGGTGTGGCGGAGTGGGAGGAAAAGCTTGTATTGTACGATACGCGCGATGGTTCATGGTTCGATTAAAAAAGAAAAAAAAGCGAGTGTGTGTGTGTGTGAGAGAGAGAGGGGGGGGGGAGAACCGAAAAAAGAGTAAGAGTCAAAAAAAAAAACAAAAAACAAGACAAAACAGAGTGCAATGGTAGCCAGCATGCACCGGGATGAATGCAACTTTGCGAACGTCACTCATTGGCCTGCCGATATTCAGGGAAATAGCTACTTGAATAATTGAAAGTGATCGATGTTTTCAAACTCGGTGCGTTTTTTAAATCTCCCTTTCTCTCTCTCTCTCTCCCTCTCTCTTTCTCTCTCTCTCTCTCTCTCTCTCTCTTTCTCTTTCTCTCTCTAATGTCTTCTTTTTTTGTTTTCATTTTTGTTTCGTTTGGGTTTGTTTTGTCATCGTCGTTCTAGTGTCTCCGTCGTCGTAGTTTTTTTTTTATTATTATTTTTTCCACCCTTTTTTCTTTCTTTTTTTTCTCTTTCCGTTTCTTTTTTCCTTTCATTTCGCTCTTTTTTATTTACCGACTGGAACGATTCGCGGAAAATAGACCCCGTCGAATGTGACATACGCGATAAATTCAAAACGAGTAGGAATTTATCAATTTTTTATTGGCTATCCATCGTTCTCATAGATTAAAAAGGATCTTCGATTAAAAAAACGATAACGCGCGCGGAGGGCGGATAGAAGGGGTGAGGTACGGAGGGTGGCTAGCTTGATTTATTTACTATCCATTATAATATACATATATATATAATATATATATATACACACATATATATTCGTATCGTAGAATTATATACATTCGTAAATGTTTTAAAATACGATTAAACTCTATCTTGTTCCATGTTGTTTCTTTAACATACTCCGTATCCATTGTACGTAAGTAAGTAAGTACGTAAATACTTAGTTACATACGTAAGCGGATGATCTAAGGCGAATGAAATTATTGTGTTTGCAGTAAATCCGATGATTGAAAACAGCGTTGAATTTATTATTGAAATTACTTCACGTAAGATGGCGGAAGGGGTGGGGGGTGGTTCGAACGAATACGAAACCAGACGAGACGAGACGAGACGAGACGAGACGAGTCGAGCCGAGTCGAGAGAAGACGAGAAGAGAAGAAAAGAGAAGAGAAGAGAAGAGAGGAGGAGTGAAGAGAAGAGGAGAGAAGATAGGAGAGGAGAGTTGGAGGGGAAAGCATGAGAATGAAGGAAGGAAGTAAAGGAAGGAAAAAGATGCGAAGAAACGAAGAGAGAAAGAGAGAGAAAGAGAGACAAGAGGAAGAAGAAGAAGAAGAAGAGAAGGAGGAGGAGGAAAAGGAAGAGGAAGAGGGGTGAGGGAAGGGAGAGGGGGAAACACTCGTACACGGTGAAATTGCCCGGTCATTAGCGATACTACGTTATTACGTTCGTCCTTTTTTGCGGCGCAGCCTCCACTCTCGCGCGCGTACAAGCACGAGCGGCCATCTTGGAATATGGGATTGAGAAAGGTGGAGGAACGGAGGAGGGAGGAAGAGGACGGTCGAAAGGGTAGGGGAAGAAGCGAGGTATCAGGGAGGGGAAAGAGAGAGAGAGAGAGAGAGAGAAAGAGAACGGTCACGTTGCACATTATCGCTGCTGCATTCTCCTCGTCCCAAAACGATAAATCAATTCGATCATTACGAATATCAATTGTTCGAGAGAGAAAGAGAAAGAGATAGATAGATAGATATAGAAAAGATCGACTTTACCGATCTCATATCTTCGGAATACTATAATATTATAATATTATCAATCGAATCTGATCAAAAACATTCGAATCGAAAATGATTGATTCTGCAAAGGAAAAGTATCTTACTTCGTTCAACGTGAAATAACGAATTGTAAGTAGTTACTTAGTTACTATTTGTACTTACTTATTTACTTATTTATCTACTTACTTAGTTACTTAATAACTTTCTTATTTAATTATTTACGTTTCGCGAGAGTCGATCTTATGGCGACAATGTCGTCTGTGTTCCTTCTTTCTTTCTTTCTTTTTTTTTTCTTACTTCTTTTCTTTTTTTTTTTTTTTTTTTTAAGAAGAAAAGGGAAAGGGAAAAAAGAAAACTTTTTTTTAAATTAAAAAGAAGATACCTCCCGACGTACTTTTAAAAAGAGTAACCGTTCCTATAGCGATCGTACCTCTTCGAATTATTAGTTCTTACCTATAATCTTGGTTCTTCCCTTCTCTCCCTATCTCTATCTCTTTTCTCGCTCGCATTAAGCATCGACGGTCATTTTGTTTCGACTTTTGACCCGGCGACTCTGTAATCAAGAGTAAATCGTGTCCAGCCCTTTTTACCGAACGTTTAAAGACCGAATACGCGAGACTGCATCGAACTCTTGGCGAGACTCTCCTTGGCATTATCCATCTCTCTCTCTCTCTCTCTCTCTTTCTCTCTCTCTCTCTCCCTCTTTCCATCTCTATCTCTCTCCCTCTCTTTCTTTCTTTCTTTTCTCATCTCCTTCTCTTCTTTGTCTCCTCTCCGCATCATTTTCGTCGTCTGTCCGTACAATGCCAATTTCCCAAGACTGCCATTTGCAGCCATTAAATTGTTTTCGACCCCATCTCCCGTTGATATCGTGACTCGTGACCCTCCCTCCCACCCTCTCTTTTTCTCTCTCTCTCTCTCTCATCGTCTCTTTTCAAACGCAACACGCACACACGTTCAAACCTAAACGCCCCCCATGTATCCGTGTAAATACTCTTTTCTACCGATTACGGGCTTGCCACGATTAGCGGAGGACATCGAACGAAGAGACTTAAAGAACGAACCAACGAACTAACGAAAGAACGAACGATGGAACGTACAAATCGATTTTCTATAATGTCCACGTTGTTATCTTTGATTACTTCGTTATAATCGTTTCGATTCAAAGGCCATTATACAAGAAAAGAAAAAGAATGAAGGAAAAAGATATGAAGAAACAAAAAACAAGAACTCGCGATTTAACTGATTGCTCGTTGCACTGACGAATGCTTTCTTTCGAAACAATAACAATAATAATGCATATCAACGATAGTTCATGGAAATGAATCCTTTAGATGAAATTAACAAAATTATAATTCACTAGATATACACCTATCTACTTCTTTCATAATTTAATGTCAAAGTGTATCTCATTGATCCTTTCCTTAGGAAAGATGACTATAGTCAATCAACGCATTGAACGCTCGTTGTATATATCAAAGGTGACTATAATCATCCAACTTCGAACGTTCTCTGTATATATTAAAGGTGACTATAATCATACAAATGTTGAACGCATTTGCTGTACTTACATGCATACCAAAGTAATTGTGACTACAGTAATTCGAAGAAAATACTATTTGAATTAAAAACGTCAATAAGTGAACGTAGAATATTATATATTGATGTTCCTTCAAACACAAATTCTGGTTTCAAATTTGTATAGTTTCTCTCTCTCTCTCTTTTTTTGTCTTTCGTTGTACGTCCTTTATGTCGCACATACGCGTAGAAGAAAAAAGAAATTCGTTTCCTCCGTTATTCGAAAAAATGAAATATCGGATAAATAAATATTAGATAAAAACGATTTGTCGATCAAAATAAAAAATAATAAAAGAAAGTATACTCGAATGGAATGGTTTTACCGCTTTGCAATAGTACAATTCAATCTCCGATTCTTCGGCCATAATAATTTTCTTCAAAAATAATTATATATAATCTAAAATATATTGACTATATAATAATTAATGATTAATTGTACGATCTCGCGATCAAGATTCTATCATTCCTGTTCGATACGTAAAACCATCTAATATAAATATTAATCGAAAAGAAATATAAAAAAAGGATTCGTAAATGAATTAAATAAGTAACGTGAGAAACGTGCGACAAATTCGTATAAACGATTCGTTATTAGCTTCTCAAACGTGTTCGATCCTACACGATCTAAAACATAAAAACACTCTGTCAAACTTTTCGATCAAGATTTGATAATCGCGTTCAATAATCCCATCCTACGTGTAAAATCGTCTAACGTAAATATTAATTCGAAATAAAATATTCGACGAATATTCGAATGAATAGTGTAAGAGTAACGTGCTAAACGTGCGATTAAGAGAAATAAAGATTGGTTTGCCTTTCGAATTCGCGTTTGTTCGAACACGATTATTAAAACGTGCCGGCGTCTTGTAAAACCTTGCGCGACGAAGAGAATAAGAAAGAAGAAAGAAGAAGAAGAAAGAAGAAAGAAGAAAGAAGAAGAAAGAGTGAACGAGATGAGGGTGAGGGTGGGAGGTGAAGATGGGGAAGTGAGGGAGGAAGATGACTCGAGAAACGCGACCAGCTTCTTCTCGGTCCTTCTTGGAATCTTAAATTAAAGCGCTCTCGTTGTTTTGCGATCGGAAAAAGGGGATCCCGATCGGTAGAAGGCAACGGATCCGCTACGCCGGCGAGGACTTGAGAGCGTTCCGGTGTCGTTCGCAATCGGGGGCATAAAGTGTCCCGCATAAAGCAAAGTCCAAGCTACGAGAAGCAAGTAAGTAGACGGGATTGGGGAGAAGAGGTGGGAGTGAGGTGGGTTTAAATGGGTAGGTGAGAGTGAGGGTGAAGAGTGAGGAGAGAGAGAGAGAGACAGAAAAGAAAAGGTAGAGGGAGAGGGAAAGGACCAAACGTTGGACCGAAGTTGGGTGGAAGGTAACCAGGTACGACTCGCTAACCTATCGTGCCCCGTTCCATTTCTTTTCACTTTCGACGACGACCAAGACTTTACGACGATTTCAAAAAACAAAGAGAGAAAGAGAGAGACGAATAACATGCTCGATCTTTCATGCTTGTTCCCCCTTGTAAAACCTTAAAGCGGTTTTCCTGTTAAACGGGAGTTCCGTACACTTTCGTACGCTTTCGTCGTTATTCTTTCGTCTCTTTCTTTTCTTTTCTTTTCTTTTTTTTTTTTACACCCCTCCCCTTCTTTTTTGTCGCTCTTTTTTTTTTTACTTTTTCATTCCTTTTTGTTTCTTCCTTTATTTTTAACGCGACTAACGTTAAAGAAATCGAAGAGATATGCGTATGATAAAATAATTTTGGGAAATTTCTAACGGGTTTATATTATCGCGCTAAAATTCTATCCAATCTTCGACGATATTCTATTATTTTCGAATTGCAATGCTCCTTTCGATTTCTATGAATCCAATTGACAAAAAACAATATGGTTAACCCTTAACAAGTTTATATATGCGCCATCTGTTACGCAATTGTCGCAAGACACGAAGCTTCCTCGTCGTACCCGCCATTTTAATTTACATTTTTCGAGTTCATTACTCTTCTTCTTTACTTTTATCTTTATGATCTTTCCTTTTGTGTACTTCTAATGTATCAGCGATGTATTATACTAAAGTATGTATATGTATATATATATATTCCTTATTAGTATATATACCTAGTAAATGCTTAGGAATTTGTCGACTAAAAAGGCATGCTACTGATCTCTACTGATGCTACTACATACATAAATACGTTTAATAAAAAAGATCGCTCTTTCTTCTTTAAAAGGAGAATCTACTGTACGTGAACATGTAAATTTAAATGAATATTTTTTTATTTGAAAAAAAAAAAAAATTGCGTAATTTTCATAGCCTTACCAAAAAATATCTCTAAAGGCACAGCCCTGAAGAATTTTAATTCAGATAAATCCAAAATGACGAGCCGGCTAACCTTTTAACATTCCACCGATAACGGACCGGATCATCCTAGCGACGTATGCTGTTGCAGCTTCCTCTTTATCTTTTATTTTATCAACTTGGCAAAATCGAGTTTATATCTCTTCAAAAATTCTATATTCTTTCACATTTTCTCTTTCAGACTTCCCTAGCCCATCAAACAGTTTAGTATCGTATTCGTTTATAGAAGAAATGAATAGCTTAGTCGTTAATTCTAACAATACTTTCTACTTTACCGACATGATAAAGTGTTACTGGCAGAAACTCGAACGGTAATGTAGAGCATTTTAATGACCTATTATATTTTAATGTTTTATAAAGGATTAATTAAAACAAAGTAATATTTATTGAAGATTCAATATATATCCTTATTTAAAGAAAAAAAAAGAAGCTATACAAATTTAAAAATCCATTATATTGTTCCATTGATCCATCGTACTATGTGATAAGATTTTTTACCAACCCTCAAAAGGGTCACATTATTCGATAATACATGAATACCAGGAACTAGAACTTCGTCCAAATTCGTAACTTTCGCATAATTTATATAAAACCCACCCGCTGATATAATTCTACGCGCATCGTGATCGCTTTTGAAGCATTTAACTTTTGTTACTAATTCGTATACCGTCAAGCCTTGTTCCCCTAATATATCAACAACGGTTGCTCCTTCAAATACATTGGCTATCTCATCAGCATTCATTTTAACTAAAGTATCGATCGATTTATTATATAACACCATTGAAGCTTCTTTAGCTGCCTTTAAGCCAAGTTCTGAAAAAAGATTTTTATGTTTTTCTTCTCTGGTAATAAAAATGATTTATAAAATATTTTTGTTAAATTAAAACTACCTCCGTGAACAAGAAGAGTAACTTCCTCTGCTAAAATTTTTTGGGCTAGTCTATCCTCTGGTTGTTTCAAGTGCTCTTTTACAATGTCGTTTATTTGAGAAAGGGGTAGGAAGGTAAAGAGTTTTAACAGATTTTCAACGTCTTCGTCTTTGGTTCTAACGAAGAACTGATAAAGTTGGAAACTGGAAGACTTCGAAGGAGATAACCAAACCGCGTTGCCGGTAGATTTTCCAAATTTTTTACCACCTTCTGCCGTTATAAGCGGCAATGTTAAACCATAAACTGTCTCATCTGTGGCTTTTGTAATCAAATCGTATCCGGACATAATATTACCCATTTGATCGCTTCCACCAATTTGAAATAGACACTTATATTTATTTGCTAAATGAAACCAATCGTACGCTTGAAACACTTGATACGTAAACTCTGTAAAACTCATTCCTGTTTCCGAATTTAAACGTGATTGAACGGATGTTCGTCCTAACATTGTACCTAACCTAAAGTACTTTCCAACTTTTCTTACGAACTGAATAACATTGACATCTTTATACCAATCAAGATTATTTAAAACCATTAATGGCTTTAATGAATTCATATTACCGTGCCAAAAATACTGTTTGTGATTGTTAAATATATTTTCTATATCTTCTCTAATAGATTCCAAATTGCTTTTTAAAAGAACTTCTTCCATTTCGATTCTTTCAGATTTTCTGTGACTAGGATCACCTATTAATCCAGTTGCTCCACCTAATACAGCTATGACTTGATGTCCGGCTCGTTGCCAATGTAAAAGATTCATCAATATTAACAAATTTCCTATATGTAAACTGCTGGCTGTTGGGTCGAATCCAGCGTAAACACATTGTGATGATTTAATTAACAAATCTGTTATTTCTTTGCTATAGAAAGAAAAACAACGATTATATATATATATTTTTTTTTGTTTAATAATAGTATAATGAATTTATATGTATGACACACAGAGTATGATACATACAGGTTAATAACACTTACGTACAATTATTGGGAAAAATATCCTCGTACATACCCCTTTCTTTGAGGTTTAATACATTTTTATGTATCTTGTTTTTTTCTCTTTCTCTATATATATGATTTTTATTAGAACTATGCTTTCTATGATAAACTTGTTGAAAAACTGTTCGTACACTCAATAAACGTTTTATATGCATTATAATATTTTTTAATTAAAATCTATACTCCGTACCAATCCCAATTAATTAAATTATTTTTCTTTCTTAAAAAAAAAAATTCTATTCATATATATATATATATATATATATATATATATATATTTTATAAAAAGTTATTTTTCTATCGTGAAAAATTTCACGCTAGCAAGTTGGACGACGCACGACGACCACCGCTTACATTCGTTTTGGCACGAAAGAGGTTAGGAGCGGCATTGATTATAAATTTTATAAGAGGACGAACTCGTTTGTTCGATTTTCATAAATAATACTTTCTCCTTGGACTCTTTACAATTTTAATTTGATTATTAATAAAATGTTTAAATCGAGATCTTCTCTTAATATTTTTTAAAACAATTTGTATTTAAACAATAAACATATTTCGCGCTGTACGAGTTATAAAATGATACTATTGGTTGCTTACAGGATTTAATTCTCTCTCATTGGTCAATATACGATACGAAATGACGGATTCTCAATGAAAATTTCTATACGAATGATACCGATCTAAGTGTATTTCTAATATATATATGTATATACATATATATATATATAATCAAATGAGTTATTTATTTACTAGTTGAAATCAACTTTTTTCAAGTATAATCATCGACCGAGAGGCAGATCTTTTCATTGCCTTATCGTCATCGTCCTAATATATTTGAATTTGATAGATAACAAGGTATAAACATAATCTTGTTAATAGCTTGTCAGTGAATGAATGAATATATAATTTTATATAAGAATCGAATGTTACAAAAATGGAGAAATAATAGAATAGAGTATTCATTAATGCTTGATTCACACATAAATATTATTTTTAAATGAAGCATTAATGTATACATTATTTTTATATGTAAATAATATTGACTTGATATTAAATTACGTTTAATATTTTCAGTAGCTATGTCCAATGAGGAGCGTCTTCGAAAGCTATTATCTGATTTAGGAAAAGCAACTTTACGTGGTGTTAGAAAGTGCCCAAAATGTGGAACTTATAATGGATCTCGTGGATTGTGTTGTAAAAATAAATATTGTGATGCGGTATTTAAAGAACCAGGAGAGAAACGAAAATTATCCACAGAAGCTTGTAAACTAATAACTGGTTCGTCTGCGCAAGTGTTCTCCGTTCGAGTGAGAGACAAAGGTCCGGATTATCGAGGTTTTGTACAATTGCCTTTAATAAATGCAACAATTTCTAATGGAATTACAACATTAATTTCACAAACAACTGCTTTATGTTTTGTGGATGCTTGCGAGAGGAATTTTGATACCAGTGTTCTTAAATGTCACGTAAGTTACTAAATATTCTATGATATTTTTAATGTAATGGAATTATTTCTATATATTTTATGTAATGGAATTTATACGACTTATAATAATAAGTTATAACTTTAGGAGAAAGATACGTCTGATTTGTCCGTATCATGTCAACATATTCAGGCTGCATTAAGATGTTACGCAGAAGCTCAACCGCTGACTCTAAGAAATTCTATTTTGTCATCTTTAAACGTAAATAATGAAATAAAACAAGAAATTTGGTTATTAGCAACAGAAACTTCAGGTCCATTGGTACAAAGAGTTTCTAAAAATATAATGGCTGTAAAATGTAAAGCTTCGCCGAAATATCCTTTAGGATATCTTCATTTTTCTTTTTTCATGACTAAATTGAAAGATAGAGTAGAACATCGTCATTTCTGCAGTTGTGCTGTATTTAAGGTAAATTGATAGAAGAAATATCTTTTAAACTTTACAAAGTTAAATATTTATGAAAATTATAGTGTTCTATATAAACTATTATGTACAGGGTATGGCAAGATCGATTGAAGATAAATTAGAAACAATGTATTTGTTGCAAGCAAAGCGCTGTGTACATTTTTATGCGTGTATATGTGCCTTTGCTAGTGATCCTAAATTGTCAGAAGAATTTAGTTATTATATAAACTTAGATCACCATGATTTCAGTATACCAAAGCCACCAGTATCAATTTTACAAAATAACGAACAAGATAAAATAGTTGGAATAGGTAATATATATTTTCTATGGAAGGGTACTTTTCTATTACAAAAGATATCTAATTTTTTATTATAACAAATGTTAGATCTAGATACTTTAAACACAGATGATGCACATCTGTTGATTTTTCGTGATGACACTTTAACTGTGCAAAGTTTAGATGGAAATAGACTTGACTTAGATTCAATGAACCTGGATTCAACAATCTTACCTGTTGAAAATATTGAAGTGGAATGTGATCGTAGTTTGTTAGAAGATAATAATATCATTTCTCAGGTATCACACAACTATTCTATGTTATTTCTGAATAGCCAATGAATATTTGAAAGCATTATTAAAATAATATTCTAACTATATCATTATTATTTTCCAGGTTCATAATTTGGAAGTTATTGATCAGAATGGTGTACCATTTAATGGAAATACAATGAAAATATTGGATGAACAAACTGAAATCGATACAAAGTACAATGTATTAAATAGTCAATATATTTTAAATGATAATAATATAAAAATATTAAATACTGGAACTTTAAAAGTCATTGATACAAATACAGTATTAGATGTAAACAATATAAAATTAATAGATACTAATGCAGTAATAAATGGTAATGAGATTAAAATGATAGAAAAGAATGGTTTAATTCAATATGATAATGGAAGTATGTCTAATTCTGAAACTGGGACTACGCAAGCTACCGTTTCCATAAAGAGAAAAAGGGATGACAAAAACATGAATACATTAAATGCTACAAGTCTAAATAATTTAAGTTCCATTGAACCCAGAAAATCAAAGGCTAAACCAACTATTATAAAGAGATATCAAAATTCATACGAAGATTTGGACGAAGCTAACACAAGCCTACCCTTTATAAAATGGTTAGCATCGATTACAGAGAGAATAAATCAAACAATGCATTTTCAGTTTGATGGGAAACCTGACCCTTTGGTATTTCATGTACCACAAATATTTTTCGATTGTTTACGGGAGAGAATATCTTGTGGTGGTAAGAAAAAACGTTTACCTAATTCAACAACAGCCTTCGTCAGAAAAGATGGAGTACCATTGGGCACCTTTACTAAATATACATGGCAAATTACAAATATATTACACGTGAAGAGTATTTTTGAAACGCCTCTTATACCTTTAGAAATCACACGAAGTTTTATACAAAATGCAGATGGAACATATGAATTGTATAAACGAAAGGAAACTGATATCGATCGGTATAAAAAAACAAATAATAGTGCATTGATCAAACCACTGGAATTGAAAACTTATCTGAAAGTTGGTAAGGACTTTTTCGATAAAAAATTATTTCTCCATTATATAGATATACGCAAATAATTTTAATAATTTTTTGTTAATGGAATTTAGTTTTCCAAATAATTTTTTTTAGGTAATACTTCTCCTAATCAAATAGAGCCAACACCGTTCTTAATAGAATGGATACCGGATATTCTACCAATATCGAAAATTGGCGAATTGAGAATTCGATTCGAATTTGGACACGTTAAAAATGAACCTAGCCAAAGATGGAGAAAAATAGCATTATCGAAAAATTATTGAATAAAAAAAAGTTAATGTCTATATAAGTTAAGTATTTATTTTAAAGTATTGTATCGTTATTTCTTTATTACTGCAAAATTTTAAGTGTTTTAGAAAAAAAAAAAAAACAGAAGAAAAGGAAAAGAAAAATTCAACAATGTTTTACGTTGCATACTTGTGTATATATTTAAATCGGCCATTGATTGTATGCAAAATGATTTTACGTTATATATTATAAATTAATTTAATTGTACTTTAACCCTTTCAGTACATAAATTCTAATAACGAATATATCAAAACGTATAACTAACTTTATATATTTCTATGATGTGTGTAGATCATGTATTTTAACCATATCAATATATTCCAATTTAAATTGAATTATAATATATTTAACAAACTGAATGTAATTTTGATGTAATACTTAAAGGGTTAAATAATGAAAATTTAATATTGTATATGTATATACATATATATGCTTTGAAAAACAATTTAAATACGCTAGGGAGTATATTCTATAAAGTACATGAAAACATATATGAGTATCGCTATTTCTGTTTGAAACTCTAATATAGTTGGAGTTGAAATTATTAAATGCAAAGACTGATCTAATTTACTCTGTTTTTAAAGATGGGTACAAAGTACGTTCCTAATGGGTAATTATTTGCGAATAAATTTTTAAGGAATCATTTAGAGCTCGTTTAATGATAATTAGATTAATTGAAATCTTGTTTGAACAAACAAATTGTATATTTTAAATTTTCCTATTTTTTATTTATTTATTAGAACGAGTACCACCGAGATGAATCGACGTAAAAAGAAAGAAAAAAAAAACATTGGAATTGTTTTTATTATAAAACGACGAATGTATCATTCAACATATACGATGTAATATATTGTGTGCGTATATATATATATATGTGTATGTATGTTGTATGTATGTATGATATATGTATATATATATATGTATGTATATATATGTATATATATATACATATATATATATGACATATCTTAGATCAGAAATGCTAAATAATATATTATTTAATAAATACGTATTCTATAATATTGTATATTCGTTTGATAATTTTTCTGCGACCATGTTCACCAATCTACTTTTTAAGAAATTATACAACATGATTACATTACGTAATACATGAAAGAAATAAAGATTACATATTCATGTCATAACGATTAAAATGTTTTTTCATGGGTTCCAGAAGGACGAACAGTACAACGTAAAAAAGTATCTATCGAATCTCAAGGTTAAACCGAATATAAATATCACGATCGTGATTGTCATTAAAAATTTCAAATCACCGATTTGACTTTACTAGGAAAAAAAAAATTTATATACGACAAAAGAGAAAGAGAAAGAAAGAGTGAGAGAGAGAGAGAGAGAGAGAAAGAGAAAATAAAAAAAGAAGACAAAACGATTTCTTCCTTGTAATGTTACATCTTTTCGAAAAAGAAAGAAAAAAAAAAGAAAAAAGAGAAGAAAAGAACCTCTATATCATTCTCATGTAGATACTTAAAAAATAATAAATTAAATCGACCTATCGTTGTTAACCGTCGAAAATAAATCATTCGATCTCGTATCTGATAGATCCTGATCCCATAAGGATCTCATGAAAATTTTTTCTCTAGTCATAGCACACGATGTTACGCGATGATCTTTCTTTCTTTCTTTCTTTTTCTCTTCCCCCTCTCTCTCTCTTTCTCTCTCTCTCTCTCACTCAATTACTCTCTCTCTCTCTCTCTCTCTCTCACTCTCTCACTCTCTTTATCTCTCCCTCCATGACCAACAACGTGAATCAAAGGTACTGTTGTAAGAAATTTCGATTGAATAAAATTAATCTCTTTTTACTAACGTATTTTCTCTGAAATAATATAAGACTACTTATAAAATGATATTGAAGATAAATGTCTATATGAAAAATGATGAAAATTTTACGGACGATTAATTTTATTGAGTTTAGATTCAACCGGAAACGTCGAATACGTCCGGAAGCTGTCTCTGACGTAGGAGAGCTAGAGAAGCGTACACTTCCATTTTCTCGATCCACTCGGCGAACAGAGAGCACGTGTTTGTTCGCCGGCAGTTTTGTCTCCTTCGAAAGACTCGATTTTTTTTATCTTTTCGAAATCTCATCGTTGTTTACGCGATTATCGCGTATCGTGTATAATATTCGAATCAATCGTTTAGTTCCTTTCCACAAAATAATATCAACATGAATCCGGAGAAGTTGAAGAAGCTTCAAGCCCAAGTACGAATCGGCGGTAAGGGAACACCCCGACGCAAGAAGAAGGTACATCAACCTCTTTTTTTTTTTTTTCCTTTCCTTTCACATTATTTTCGTTCAATCGTATTAACTTTCGTTCTTCTTCGACCTCGTTAATTCTAATTTTACTTCTTTCTTTCTTTTTCGTTTATCTTTTCTTTTTTTTTTCATTTCTTACCTTTTTTCTTTCTTTCTTCTTTTTTCTTTTTTTCTTTTTTTTTTCTTTTTCTTTTTCTTTTTTAATAATATAGTCCTACGTAATTTTTATCAAAGAAAATATCGTCAGGCGAATACGTTTATCCGGGATATTTTGTTTGAGACATATCTTTTTTATTATTTGTCAATAATTCTTCTATGTTATTGATATTATTTACATATCTTTTTTGATTTCTTTCTATCGTTTTACATTTGTTGATACTGGTTACGTTGATTTATTAATTGGCTACCACGAGAGAAAGCATGGAACAGTTTCATTAACCTAACGTATAGATATTTCTTTTGACTTTTATTCCTATTGACAATGATCTATTTATCAGTTCATTTATTTTCGTTAACTCGGAACTTGAGTGTTGTTTTGTGTAAACTATAAAATCTACGGGATTTTGCAGGTAGTACATGCCACCGCTGCGACAGATGACAAAAAATTACAGAGTTGTCTGAAAAAGTTATCTGTTAACACTATTCCTGGTATAGAGGAAGTTAACATGATTAAGGACGACGGCACTGTCGTTCATTTTAATAATCCAAAAGCCCAAGCCAGCTTATCGGCTAACACATTCGCGATTACTGGCCATGGGGAAAATAAACAAATAACCGAAATGTTGCCTGGTATATTGAGTCAACTAGGTCCAGAAGGTCTAACACAACTAAAACGGTTAGCGAGTACAGTGGCGGGTAGTGCAGTCGGTAAAGCTACGCTAGAAGAAGACGATGAAGTTCCCGACTTAGTCGAGAACTTTGATGAAGCTAGCAAAGAAGAGGTAAATGCTACAAACAATTCTATCGTTCTTATAAATAAAAATAATAATTTTCTTTTGTCGTCTAATAAATATATCGTGTTTATTTTTAGGTTGCACCAAAAAAAGAAGTCGAGGAGAACGATAAAGTCTCCGGTGACAAAAAAGAAATCATCACAATCGACGAAAAGAAAGAGGCACCATTAGCTACGCCCGAAGCTTAAAGAGTTTATTGTCGAGGTAAAGCCCTAGGTATATAGATATATAGATATATAGATATTAAGTAAGTCTCTCGCGAAGAAATACAAGTACTGTTGTTCATTAGATTTCCTTATTTTCTATAGATGTTTCCCAGGACAGACTGTTGTAATTAAAAGTCAAGAAATGCAAAGTTGCATAAGCAACGAGTAAACGAAATATAACTATACACACGTTATAAATACTTGACATACACTATAATACTGCTATATGAGTAACAGTTGACAAGAAATAAAAGAGGCTGTTACAGAAATTAAATATTTCTACGAAAGATGTGTTTCTTATTTTATTGCATCTGTTAAACGCAAACTTTGTTTTGAATCAGCCAAGGAAGAACATTATTATTCCCGAATTAAAAAAAAAAGCGGGAATATATATATATTTATATATATATATATGTTCCATATGTTTAAACAAAAATCACATTCTATAACAATGTTGTGAACGTTTATCTCAGTTGCTCAAGTGTATGTAAAGATTAATACAAAATAATGAATTTATATAATATGGCTATATATCATATCAACGCCTTGAAACAAAGAACAATGACTTTTTAAAGGAAAGCATTGTTTTATTAGCTTTAATTTTTCATTTCAACTAACTTTATACAAGCTGGAACTTCAAATTAATAGCAGAAAAAGAAAAAAGAGAAAAGGAAAATACAAAGTTACACTCGAGAAGCAGAGGATAAGGTTCATCTATCTGTAATAATGTTATTTAACGAAGGAAAGTTTATATAGATTATAGATGGAAGCAAAAGTAGGTGGAAAATATTGAAACACTTCTATTTTAATCAATAAAGTTAATAACGATGGCTACTAACTGGTTACTACGAAGTGGTACCAAACTTGCAATAGCTTTCCAGCACAGAGATAGAGAAAGAAAAGGGGTGTAATATTTTGTAATGTAATCTATGGAATAAATTCTTTTGCTGGAAGTGCGGTTTTCTACTTAAAAATAAAAAAACGAAGAAAAAAAAAGAGAAACAAAAAAGAACAAATTTCATGCGTTCCGTCACACTGTATACAATAATCTTATTGTCTCGATATTTATATTTTCATTGGTAGAATAAACTTGTATCAAATATGTAGTACGCAAATATAACTAATAAGAGCTATGTGTATATATATATACATACATACATCATATATATATATATACATATATATATAATCTACCTAATAGAACTTTATATATCTGAAACATGATTCACATCAAACAAAGTCGAATGTTTTGATTGTGATAAGAAAAAAAAAAAAGAAAGAAAAAAATTTACACGAAAAAAACTAACGATCTTTTTATAATTGCATAATAACACTTATGCATAATAGCACTAAACATTCTGCTTGGTCCAATTTACTTTACATTTTTCAACTTTACCTAATGAATCTCTTTAAACCAAAACAAAAAAATATTCAAAATTCTCATGGAAACGAGAAGAATTTAACACTTAATTGAGTTAATTATTTTGTGTGTTGAGTGTATTAACTTTTAATTACATGTAATTTATATTATGAAACAATCTAGTAACTTTATACTTTGGAATGTCCTTGAACTTGGCTTATATATTAATATTTAGGTAAATTTATGAAAAGTGAGGGAACAAAAGTGATAA
This sequence comes from Vespula vulgaris, assembly GCF_905475345.1. Taxonomy (NCBI): domain Eukaryota; kingdom Metazoa; phylum Arthropoda; class Insecta; order Hymenoptera; family Vespidae; genus Vespula; species Vespula vulgaris. The sequence continues at coordinate 2,534,811 of NC_066590.1, forward strand.
AAAGAAAAAAGAAATAGAGAAAACATTAGAAACGTTAGTTCGGAGTTAACTTGAACTTTATTGCTATCTCTCCTTTTCTATTAATTATTTATTATTTACACTTTAAAAAAAAAGATATAAAAGTTTTGGATATTAGATAAAAGCGATTTAAATTTTACAACTATGAGGACATTACAACGTATTTCTTTGCGCAGCCTTTTCTTTTCTAAAAAACTAAATTCTATGCACTCTATCGGAAAATAACTTATACTTAATAAACTGAACAACTTTTTATCTAGGATGATAATCATAAATCATTGTGACTTCGTTTTCTCGAAAGAATTCGAGTAATATTTCATTATTATCTTTGGCCTGTTAACTTTTTAAAAACTCTCTATTCAAACCCGAAGAATCATTTTTCATTTTAATATATTTTTATTTTCTATTTTTATTTTATTTTATTTATTAAATTTATTTATCTTTTTTTTTCGAGGTTATTATATACGACGATATTTAATAATAATATTCATTGCTGGATCATTTGTAAATCATTCGATAAGATCTCATGCATAAATAATATATATATATATATATATATATATATATATATATATATAAGAAGATGATTGCGAAATCGATTTTTACAGAAATGGTGAATAAATAAATAAATAATAATAAAGAAACAATATAAAATGGCGATCGTGGGATCTCGACATTGTTCTAACAAAATGTCAACAGTCAAGGTAATCGTGGAAGTCTCGTAGTCATCGACTATGCTATTTATCGCTTTGAAAATTTTTTCACGATGTACATATATATATATATATATATATATATACACATATATACATATATGTACATGTATAGAGAGAGAGAGAGAGAGACACACTTGATAGACACATTAATACGTTTCCTCCTCATTTCTTATTTTTCTTTGGTTTACCACCACCATTTTGTTTGTCGACATTCGACTAATAGTTTAATCGATAAATCGAAAAGAAATCAATCGATTTCACATTATTTAAAACGAAAGTTACATTTTGTATTTCAATAATTATTTTTCATAATTTATATTTGTCTTTCATTTATAAATAATCAGTTAAAAAAATAATAATCGATAATCTGCCGTTCGTATTTATAATGCGAATCGATTTCACATTATTCCAATCAAAGAGATATACCTCCGTTTAAAAATTATTTTTCAATTTACCTTTATCCTTTCCTTCTTTTAATATGAATAATAATTCAAAATGATTAAATAATAATTTAAATAATAAACGATTAATCGTTCGTATTATAATATCCATTTAAATGGAAGAGAGATAATACGTTATTATTCTAAAAATTATTTATCAATTTATATTTATCCCTTGTATACTCTATGAATAATAATTCGAAATAATTAAATGATAATATTTAAATAATCGACAGGTCGATCGAAAATAATTACGGTACGCAGTTCGGATCTAAAACGTCGAAAGTAACTTTTTTTTTTTTCTTTCTCTCTTTTTCTTTTTTTTTCTTCCTCTGCATTTACATTAATTTAGTCAAAAGTTTTCTAATGTTCTTACCAGTCGAGATAGTTGCTATCATTTCAATGAAGAAATTACAACGAGCTTTCAAAGTTCTTAACTAAAACTATGTTCCAAATAGACGAAGAAAACTTTTAGACATACAATATAACAAACTTTTGAACGAAGATGGAGAACATGGAGATTCAAAGTTTTGTTGTTAAAAAAGTTTATATATATATATATATATATATATATATATATATATATATATCTTTTCTCGTATACCTATCGTTGTCTATCCCTTTATATATGCTTCAGTCATAAAATCGTAATTAATAAATTAATTATACGATTTATACGATCAATAATTTAAAAAGTTTGATAGTCTTATTTGATATCCCTTTTTTGATTAATAAAACTCAAATATAATAATCCACAGGAACAATTCATTTCTATTTATTAAATTTGGCAACTGTCTTTTCGACTTTGCTCTTTCATCTTTGAGTTTATTCGAGACCGACTTCTAACTACTTTAAAGTTCTTTTAACTTCGTAATACCAATTATCGAATTTTCTTGTCGCGTTTATTTGTTCATTACTTATCGTCTTAATTTAATATGTATCGTTAAAAATATAGTAATGCAATAAGAATAAATAATAGTAAATAAAAATAATTAAAATTCTTAGTAAAAATTTATATCTATAATTAACGTCTGACGATTTCGATTAGTAAAACTCGAATGTAATAATCCAACAGTAATTCACTTTCATTTATTATGAGTTTAGCAACTGTCTTTTCGACTTTACTCTTTCATCTTCGTCCATTAGAGAATGACTTCCAACTACTTACCTTAAAGTTCTTTAACTTTCTAATACCAATTATCGAATTTTCTTGTCACATTTCATTTGCCATTACTGTCTTCTCATTTTATATTTATCGTCAAATATAAGTGAATAAATAGATAAACAAATAAATAAATAAATAAATAAATAAAAAATTTTTTCTAGAAAATTTGGTACTCGATGGTAAATGTATTTTATTGTTAATTAAAAGTTTAAGGTAAAAATAAATAGAAAGAAATAAAAATAAAATTTTTTCCCAATATAAATTTGACTCGGACTCGACGGGCTTAACGTCCTGTTGTTGTTAATTAACGCGTGAAATTTTTACGTACGTAATGAAGATGTAAAAAAAAAAAGCAAAAAAAAAAGAAGAATAAAATAAAACAAGAACGCTTCTTTCGAATTTTCTCAAATCCGAACAAAATAGATATAATTCCTTGGAATTATTTCATTTCGACCAATAAAATTCTTAATCCGGGCGAGAGCAAAATGACTTTCATCGTTGCACGTTAAATTAATTAAACGGTGAGTCCTTTTAGTGGCTGAACTCGAAATAAAATCTTACGCTTTTAATCCGGTCAACTAATTAACTTCGTTCTCTTCTCCTTTTTTATCTCGCACGATTTTTAATCGTACCGTCTCCCTTCTCTCTCTCTCTCCCTCTTTTTTTCCTTTTTTTTCCTTTTTTCGAACTTGGATAATTCAATTTATTCGAACATCGACGACGACGTGTCTATCAGCAAGTATTAATATATTCATGAAAATAAATAATCGATGAAATACAAATATATATATATATATTCTAAAATCGAACGAACGAGCTATGATTAATTATGATAATAATTCTTATTTAATTATAAATCGTAATTATAGATCCTTAACGAAACGAAGGATTAACGTGCAAAAAATAACGTTCTAACGATTATTCTAGAAGCGCTTATATATATATAAAAAAAAAGAAAGAAAAAAAATTCAATCTTCTTATAACAAACCAAGCTAATGAAAATTGTTAAAAATTGCATAAAATCGATAGAAATGATAAATCATATACGTCGTACGTAAGTACGTGTTTATAGACACCAACAAATCACTCTTTGTGTTTGTATTCCTTATAATTTATGTATGAAGAAAATAATCGATCTAATATGATAAATACCTATGTACATAAAATCGAACGAACGCGAGAGCTATGAGGGTTATCATTACGATCTTGTTAATTATAAATCGGATATATAAATCGAATTAAACAAGATGTCCTTTAGACAATAATAATCTTTACGAAATAATAAAACGTATCTTTCTCTGTTTATTTATTCGTCGATAATAACGAAAACTTACGATGTAAATATGCGTACTTAAATATACGTCGCCATTAACGATTTCAATCACGTTTAATAATAAAGAAAGAAAGAAAGGAAAAAAGAAAAAAAAAACTTCGACGAATCGTTACTTTTATAAACGTTAAATCAACGATGTTATATTAGATATATCTTATATCTATCTATTCGTAGATCCAAGTAAAATCATAGCTGCGGTATTCTTTCGTTGACGAAAATCGATCATTTTTGAACGGACGTAAAACGTGTCCTTTTATTTAAACTTTATCCAAAATTCATTCTAAACGAATAAGATAATATAATTAAAAAAAATTAATTATCTTTTGCGAGACTTAATCTTCTTGAAATTTCGACGAGTGACAAAAGATATATGCGTATATATACACACACAAACATACATACATACATACATACATACATACATACATATATTATATTATATACACACACATACGTATATACGTATAAAGATACTTACCGGAGAGATGCAAGCAAGTCAAGCTAGGATGAGAGTCGAGCGATAACTGAACGTGCCTCGTTATTGTTGACCTACCTCTATTGTTTACACTCGTAGTACTTACGAAGTCGTGAAAGATACTATTACCACCACCACAATTACTACTACTATTACTAGGATTCCTATTACGACGTTTCATATATGTTTACGTTTTTTTACATCACGTTAAGATTCCACGTCGAATCGATAAAGAAAAATATTCCGTAATAACTAATACATACGTATCTATCTATCTATCTATCTATATATCCATCTATATAAAATATCTTTTTAATTTCATTCTTTTTCCAATCGCGAAATTTATTTATCTGTGTTACGAATGTCTTTCAAAAAACGCAATATATTCTCAAATTAAATTATAAGCGATAAAACGACAGAAATATATAATTTCGACGGAACGCTAGTATATAATTTTCTTTTTGTTTATTTTCTTCCTTTCGTTGAAATAAAACAACGCAAGGAGTAACGTGAAATTCCTGATGAAATTCATGAGATGAAAGGATAACCAAAGAGGAGAATCTATATATCGTCGTCAAATAAATTTTTCTACGATAAGGAAAATCCAAAGGAAAGCTTGGAATAACGTAAGCAGCAAATTCGATAGAAAGAGTCAAGATATTTTTCGGCAGAGATATCCTTCGAAGAAGAAAGGTCCCTCTCGATCTTGCTATTGCGGTATTGGAGGATTTCAGAAGGATCGTTTTTTATTGGAAAAGATAGAGATAGACATATAGATAAAAAGAAAGAGAGAGAGAGAGAGAGAGAGAGAGAGAGAGAAATAAATAAAGAAATAGAGATAGAGATAGAGAGATAAGACTATAAAACAGGGTCGGCAAGTAAAATATCCTGTTGTAATATATTTACATACATATATTTATGTAATTTTATCGGGTATTTTACTTTCAACATCTTTCATCTATCTATTTTAATTATGCGACAATTCATTTACATATTTTACATGATCTATTCAATAACCTAACGTTTTACATATAAATGAGTTTTGTTCCATTTTCTTTTCTTTCTTTCTTTCTTTTTTCTTTCTTTCTTTCTCTTTTTTTTTTCCTTTCTTTTTCTTTTTTTTTTCTTTTACCAGATAAATAACCCAAAACCTCTGCGAGGGCGAGGAATATATAAGAAAGGGTTCATCACTATAATATATATTGAGAAACGAGAGAAAAAGGAATGTATTTATTTATTTAAAACTAACACCATTTAAAATTATTCCTTCGATGATCATATGATATTTATTATTTTCAAATACTTTTACTTTAGTCAGATCGATCGTATCTTCTCTTTATTTTTCTCTCTCTTTCTCTCTCTTTTTTTTTTTATTTTTATATCTATCTCTTTCTCTCCCTCTCTCTCTCGTGTCTTCATCGATCTATTTGTAATAATTAACTTATAGCACACCACATATATATATATATATATATATATATATATATATATATATCTTGACACACATTTATATAGGAAGTTTCTCCCGGTGTTCTTTTTATTTTATGTACAGAGGATAATAGTCGACAGGTTTTAGCGCGCTCTTAAAGAACTCTTATATATATATATATATATATATATATATATATATATATATATATATATATATATATAAGATAAGCTATAAGACCTCTTCCTGTTCTAGAATTTCTTTCGTTCGAAAGAACGAGAGACAGCTGTGTCTGTAGATTTTTTCATTTCTTTCTTTCTTCTACCTGCTTCTCTCTCTCTCTCTCTCTCTCTCTCTCTCTCTTTCATCTCCTTATCTTTATCATCCTTTCGTAAATGTAATGGTACATATGAAAATCGATAGAAACGAAAGATGGCAAATACATATATCTCGCGTCTTATCAAATTATTAATTTCCTTTTCAATTATTACGAATTATTTTATAATTCATCTCGTCGTAGAACCCAAAGAGTTTTTCAATATATCAACGTTGGTATCAAAAATAAGGCTAATTGTGTGTGCGTGTGTGTGCGTAAGAGAGACAGAAAAAGCCAGAGAGAAAGAGAGAGAGAGAGAGAGAGAGAGAGAGAGAGAGAGAGAGAGAGAAATGATAACGATGTCTTTTCTTATCGATCTTCTAATATTCCCTCAACTTTATCCTTCGAATACGTTCACATATTTTTCCCCTCATTGTTAATAAGGTTACAATGATCTAACGAAACTCGTTGAAGAATTCGTTGTCATTTATCATAATCACGAAGTTCCTTTATTAAATTTGTTATTTAAATTTGTTCCATAATTCGAGTTAAACCCGTCGTCACCTCCTGTTAAATTTAATCCTAAGGGATTAATTAAGTTAAATTATCAGAAGGAGAAAAATTGGAGGAGGAAAAGAAAGAATAGAAAAATAAAAAAGAGAAAAGAATAGAATAAAATTTGTCTACAGAGATTATATCCGCGTGGATAAACTACGAAAAAGAAATTCATTTAAAACATTTTTCTCGCGGACGTTGCAATCTTTCGAAAATTTGTATTTCAATATCGGAAATCGATTCCCTACGAAATTGTTCCCTCTTTTCTCTCTCTCTCTCTTTCTCTCTCTCTTTTTCTTTCTCACTCTCCCTTTTTCTTTCTTTCTCTTTCTCTTTTTCAATGTCGATATTCACATTGCGAAAAATCGTGATTCCAACACTCGGCGCTTATCGAATTTGCCAATTGGAAATGACTGCTCGTTCGTAGCCGCTACGTTAAATTTTCTCTTTGTTCTCGTTGAAAACGATTTATCCTCGAGTTTCGTTATATCGTGTATATGCGCTCACACGTACACAGCACACGTAACATACATACGTACATACGTACATACGTACATACATACAAAGGACATACATACATAAATACACACATACATAGATACACGCAGATAGATGCACACACATATACACACACTGACATTTTTATAATAACAATAATAATATAATCGTGATATAGTATTATATTTCTTTGCTTTAACACGCGCAGTGAACGATTCAAAACGCGTCAAAGAAAAAACAAAAAAAAAAAAGAAAGAAAAAAATTCGATTGAGAAAAAAAGATCGATAATAATGTTCCAAAAGAATGAATAAGAAAAAGAAGAAAAGAAAAAAAAAAAAGAGAAGAAAAATCCGATATTTCTCTCTTTGCGATTTTTAGAGGGATTTTCTTTTATTTTCTTTTTCTGTTTCTTTTTTTTTTTTTCTTTCTTTCTTTCTTTCCTTCGGCTCTTCGCAGAAAGGATTTCTTTTGTGTCGTTCTTTTTCTTTTATTTTCTTTTTGAATCTCTTTTTTCTTCCCTCCTCCCCCTCTTTTTTTTTTTTTTTTTTTTTTTTTTTTTTTTTAATTAATCCTTTTACCTTCGCCTCGCTATAAGAGACGAGAGTGGTGTGTCGTTTGTTTTTAAAATCTACTTAAAAGAGAGACATCCTATTATCACGCTTTTCTTTACATTGATAAATTCTATACATCATTTATCATTTATCTAACGTGTTACATCGAAACGATATACGTATTCTTTTTTTTTTTTGCATCATACGCGTAGTACACATTACTACAATTTTTTTTTTCTCTTTATACGTTTACGAAGAATCTCTTATTATTACTTTTTAAAATTCACTTCTACATGTTATTATAATTTAATACTCGAGCTAATATGATCCTAGGAATACTAGGAAGGAAGTTTTCTAGAGAGTTTTTTCTTTCTTTTCTTCCTTTCTTTTTTTTTTTCTCAAAACCTTCTAGTTCCTTCTCAAATTTTCTCAAAAATGAAAAAAAAAGAAAGAATAAGTGAAAAAGAAGTGAGCGAAGAATTTTTACTTCGGAACGTGTTTGAATTCGAATAGATTTCACGTTGAAACTAATCGACGCCATTTGCAAAACCAATATCATATCGTTTTCGTATAGTTTTAGAATATTTCCAAAGTACAGTGAAATATATTTCTCGAAAGATATAAAATATTATTTTTAAAACATCGAACAAAATTCGTATTTTCGAAGCTTTCGACGAAGTTCTCTAGGTAGCACGCAACTTTGAAAATTTCATTTACGAGATCCAAGAGACCGCAAATATTCATCTAATGTGTGTATTAAATAGCTCCAAGGTACTCTCTCTCTCTCTCTCTATCCTTCTCCCATGAGATTTAACTCTCTCAGTGATAGAGAGAGAGAGAGAAAGAGAGAGAGAGAGAGAGAGAGAGAGAGAGAGAGAGAGAGAGAGAGAGAGAGAGAGAGAGAGAGTAAGGGAGTGGGGAAGTGAGGTTTAATTTTATCAGAAATTTAGGATACGTTAGATGCATTTAACGTTCGTCTAATAGTTACTTGCGGCTAGATGTATATATATATATATATATTATATATATATATAGATGTATATTATATATATATATATATATATATTTGGAAGCCTCGCGTGCAATAATTATTTTCATTTTAATTTATTGTTTCCTTTGATAATTTTCTTTTCATTTTCATTTTTTTTTTTTTTTTAAAGAAAGAAAGTAGCTTAACATTTTTTTTTTAATTTTTTGTTTGTTCTTGTTTTTTCCTCTTTTTTCTTTTTTTTTTTTTTTTTTAAAGCTATGACGATGAACTCGTGTACAGATTATTAATATCATATATCATCATTAATATTATTTTTATTATCATTATCATTATTATTATTACTGTTATTATTATTATTACTATTATTATTGTTATCATTAACGATTCTCTGTGTTTCTCTAAGATACTCTGTTACTTCTTTTTTTTTTTTTTCTTTATCTGTCTTCTTTTTGATTTACATCACATACAAACATGTTCGCTTATGAAACATTTAGGATTGTCTAGCTAGTGATACGTCTCTTTTTTTTTTTCTTTTTCTTTTTCTGCACACATCCTTTTAATCCCTTTTCCTTTCGATCATAAAATATGACGTCGAGAAAAAAATCGAACGATTCGGAACAACGAACATCGAGCGCGTGATACTCACTAATTTTAATCGTAGAGACATCGAGATCTCTTTTCTACAATCGAACCTTATCCAGTATAATAAAAGATAATTTATTATTCGTATTTATTTGTATATGTATATATATATATGCATATATATGTATATATATATATACATAGATATCTCGTTTTAAGATAAACTCTATCATTTATCGTCCATTATTCTCTTCTCATCGATCGATCAGTATAATTTCTAATTCGACGATCTATTCGACGTTAAAATCTAATATTACTTCTTCTCGTAAATCTATTGCCATCGATCCGATAAAAATTCGTGGTTTTTCTTTTTCTTTCGAGGTCTTTTTATCTCTTTATTTTCTTTCTTCCTTTTTTTTGCTTTTGTTACATTAAACGATCGAAAATTTTTATTCGCTTGGATCTCCATTTTTTTTCTTCTTTTAAACGTGTTTCATTTCCCTTTCTTTCTTTCTCTCTCTCTCTCTCTCTCTTTCTTTCTCTATCTATAATATTTATCTCTACTTATATATATGCGCGTAGAGATACATATACGGTCGTGTATTTGTAGTCGAACGTTTTATTTTTGTAACTCTTGTCACGATTGAAATTTTTAATATCCGATAGATTTCTAACACTTACAATTAGATATAAATCGGGATGAATTTGTTTTTTTCGATAATTATAATAAAAAGAGAAAAAGAAAATATATGTATGTATGATAGAAATAATTTATATATATATATATATATATATATATATATATATATATATATATATATGATAGAAAAGGAAAGATAAATAAAGCAGAAAAAGAAATAATGAAGTTTGTCCTGGAATAGTAATAATTTACTTGATTGTGAAAAGTCTCATTGGATTTATGAGATGTGACATTAATTAACCGTGCTTGGCACAAGAGCTTACTTATTTACTTACTTACTTACGTACTTTCTTTCTTTCTTTCTGTCTCTTTCTTTTTTTTTTTTTTTAAATAAGAATTTTACAATTAGTCAAACATTAATTAACGAACGAACTCTCCGTCTATATTCATTCATTATCTTTCTTCTATTCTGTTCTATACAGCTCTTCGCAAAATCGATAATTCAATGCGTTAATTAAAATCAGCGAATTTTAAATATACAGGTTGGATTGAAAGTTCCCAAGTGATATTGAAAATCAATTATCATTTATCAAGGTCTTTTTAGACTTGTAATTTTCGAAAAAGAAGAAAAAAAATATATGTATATAAAAAGAAAAGAAAATTCGTCTAAAGGGTTTCAAAAAAAGGAGTGATCGATTTTTCAAATCGTCTGAAAACTTTTTGGTCCCCGCTATCCTGCGTTATTCGACGAAAAAAGCTGAAAAAGAGAAAAAATTACAAATAAAAGCGAGAACAAAATGCAAAAAACAAATTAAACAAACTTCCACAATTCTGTCGACAATTAACACATGGGTATACATATAGAAAAAAAAAAAAAAAAGAAAAAAAGGAGAAAGAAAATTCGCTCGAAAAGGTCTCAAAAAAAAGGAATGATCGATATTCAAAGTCCCCCAAAATCATTTCAGGTTCTCCGCCATCTTGCGACCTTCGATGAAAAAATTTGCAAGGAAATTGATTGGGAGAAAAGAATAAAATAAAATAAAATAAAAAAAATCCAAACAAAATATAAAAAAAAAATAAGGAGGAAAACAATATACTAAAGTAAAAAAGAGATAAAAGCAAAATGCAAAAAAAAAAAAGAAATAAAAACAAAATTATATGGCAATAATTAATACATGTGTTAACGTAGAAAATTTGTGTTGAATATTAAGCGATTATTTGACATCATAGTTACGTACACACGCACACATACACATATACATTATATAAATACATATACATACATGCGTGCGTGCGTGCGCGCGTGTGTGTGTGTATGTGTCGGTGTATTTGCTATGTCTATATACACAAATATGATCCATATGCGTTCCACAAATTTCTAGTTTTGGTCGAATCGATAAAGGCGAGCAAGTAGGCAGGTAGGCAGGTAGGTTGGCTGGCAAACAGGCAGGGATTTGAAAATCGAGAGGGTGAGAAACGTTCTAAGTCATCCCATATCGTCCTTCTCCTCTTCCTCTTCCTCTTCCTCCTTTTCCTCCTCTTCCTCCTCTTCCTCCTCTTCCTCCTCCTCTTCTCTTGTCGTGTCGCGGTCGCGGTTTTGTCAGCTATGCGCGTCGACGCAAGTTTGCTTCCACGTTTACCACGGTGAGCTTTCGAAACTCCTGCTTCCGGTTTCCGGGTCAACGATTTCACGCTTGCATTACCAACGTTACAACGTCGTTACAACAAAGCATTTCGTCGAAAGCTCTGTCACTATTAGAAAACCTTTCTTTCTCCATTTCTTTCCTTTATCTCTCTATCTGTATCTCTCTTTCTCTTTTTATTTGTATTTGTATTTATCTTTATCTATCTTTCGTTCTTTCGTTCTTTTTTATGACAAAAGGGACGACGGATGGATTAAATGTAAACGATGCCGTTTTTCATTTTACCCTTACGATGGACTATCTTGCTTTCCATTGGTTTGTTCATGTGAAAATAAAAATTGGGGACACGAAGGTAGTATCATCATTTTTCTGAGAAACACGAGAATGCTCGATTTTCTTCTTCTATTCTGCTTTTCTTCTTTTTTTTTAGAAACGAACGACTCCGTGACTTAAGCACGAGAGAGAATTTAAAATCAACTCTGTTATACATATATGTGTGTGTGTGTATGTATGTATGTGTTATACACGTGTACATGAATTTGTATATATGTAATTTTTCTTTTTTCAATCAATGAATGAACAAGATAAACAAATAGAAAGAGAGAGAAGATATGACATTCTTTATCTGTTTTCTTTTTCTTTTTTTTTTTGTAATTACTTTCTCTCTTTCTCAGATACATATATACATACATACATACACACACACACACACACACACATATATATATATATATATATATATATATATACATATAATTAATAAAAATCCATTTGGTCTTTGGAAAATAATTTGATGAAACATTTATGAATAAAAGCTTCATTTCAACGTTCATGTGTATGGACCAAAACAATTGGATAAATTATCGATTATAATGAAAGCCACGACGAATACTCAGATCCTCAATATTGCCGATGTAAAATGGTCGACAAATTATAAATCGTTTACGAGCAATGTCAAAACGATTGATATATACGTAAAGTACTTATTTACGTACACAAATACATAACTCCTGCATCATATAATACCTGCGTAACAATGGCGTCGATGAAAAGTATTACCTATATACATAGCGCATAAGTTCATTTATTATAACGGAAGGCTTTTGTTAAAACCGACAGGAATCTGTATCTGTCATTTATTTTCACTGGTTCTAGGTTGAAACGATTTTGTCCAATATAAAAAAAGGAAAAAAGTAAAAGAGGAAAAAAAATATATATATATATGTATATCTCTTTCTTTCTTCATCTCTCTCTCTCTCTCTCTCTCCGTCTCTCTCTTTTTCTCTTTTTCTTTCTCTCTCTTTCTCTCGTTGAACGACATAGTATTTTGTTCTCGCGTGGGAGAAAAGTGGTGTTAGAAAATCGAGACACCAGGGGACAAGCAAGATGTTCTCGTTGGGGGACACGATAGACCGATGAAAAGAGAGGTAAATCCGGAAAACCGAGATGTCCGGTCAAGCTTTAGTATAAAAGAGAAAGAAAAAAGAGAGAGAGAGAGAGAGACAGAGATAGAGAGAAAGAGAACAAGGGAGATATAAAGAGGGATAGAGAAAGAGAAAGATAGAGATATAGGATACCATACTAGGTACTCTCTTTCTCTCTCTTTCTCTATACTGTTCTCTCTTTACACCACTTTCCACTAAACTTCTTTATTTTCTTACCGACCTTCTACTATCTGGCGTCGACGGAAAGAAGACCGTTGCTCGTAAACTCTCGATGATTTTTGTCGAAGAGGAAACTTTTTCTTTTTCTTCTTCTTTTTCTTCTTCTTCTTCTTCTTCTTTTCTTCCTCCTCCTTCTTCTTCTCCTCCTTCTTTTTTCTACCTCTTTTCTTTCTGTTTTCTTCTTTCTTTTTTTGCTCCTTTTTCTTTTTTTCGTGTTTTCTTTCTTTCTCTCTTCCGTTTCTCTCCGCGATAATTTCTTACCGTAAGAGTAAATACTCGAGAGATCACGGAGAATGATTAATCCTTTGAGGGATCAACTCGTGTTTCACGGCATCATTTGAAATATTCAATTTGATATCTGCGATTTTTTCTTTTTCTTTTCTCTTTTTTCTTCTTAAACGATTTGACGAGAAAGGAAGAATTTCAACGTATACATATATATATATATATATATATATATATATATATACATACATATATATGAATATAACTTATGCACAAAACAACAGCAATAACAACAACGATAACAATAACAATTTCGTATTATCAATAGAAAAAAAAAGAAGAAGAGAAAAAGTAAAAAAGAAAGAAAAAGAGCAAGAGAGAGAAAGACAGAAAATACAAGATAATAAAAAAGAAAAAGAAAGGAAGGAAGAAAAAAAAAGAAATGCAGAGGAAAAATCTCGTACATGAAAAAAAAAAAAAACAAAAAAGAAAAAAAAAAAGAAAATCCGCTAATAAATGCTCAAATAGGGTTAGAAATCGATCGACGCACCGCAGATAAATATTAAAAGTTAAAATGACTCGAGTCTAGATGCAGAGATAGATATCTCATAAGAAGCTCAGAGCATTACGAGTAATTAGTCTGATAAAGGTAAAATTATTCACTTGGATCACAGAAAGCTCTCATTAGGTGTGTTGGCCACAACGTCGATCGCTTCGACCCCTTGATTGTCCAATCTATCTCCGGTTTCGGTTTCGCCGGCTTTGATCTCATAGTTGTTCACTGGATCGCCATATTGACTTTGATAGAACTCTTCTCGCATCATGTGATTTAAGCTGCTGCATCGGAAACAGAGTATCTCGCGGAATGGCTTCCGAAAGTCCCTGTTAAGCGTTACGTAAATAATCGGATTTAAAAGGCTATTGCAATAACCCAACCAAAGGAATAGACTCGACAAAAACGTTGGAATCGCTTGTGGATCAGGAAGAAACGGTCTGACCAATGCAAGAACGAAAAATGGCAACCAACAAACGATGAATGCGCTCATTATGATGCCCAACGTCGTACTGGCTTTTCTTTCTTTCGCTAAATGGAACCTTAATTTCTTTTGATGCGGCGAATTGGTCACGCTACAGGTGCTGTTCAAATGATTCCTTATCAAAGTTGGCTTGGACGTCGACGTTATCGATGGTGTCATGGTAGTCGTCGACGAGGATAGAATTGGCTTCTCTAATTTCTGCAACATCGGACATTGAGACTCGTTGCTTTTTCGTGGACCACCGGCGAAACATCTCACTGCATGGCCGCTACACTGTAACATTCCAAGAGGGTGCAAACTTTTTTTATTGCATTTCTTTTTTATTTTCTTTTTTCGTCTATATAATACCTGACATTTTTTCTCTGTCGCTAATGATTTCTTTTTTCTTTCTTTTTTTTTTTTTTAAATCGTTTACGTGTACGTGTGTATATGTATATATGTATTTAGGTGTAACGTGTAAGCGTGCTCTCTCTCTCTCTCTATGTTTCTAATTACACGCGTATGAGGAAAAGATATTTGAAACAAAATTTCAATCCATTTTATTCAAGGATGTCTTTTTTTTTTTTTGTAAACACATACGAAACATTATTAACCCGAAAATAATAAAAGATTCTAATCTTTATTCCGATCGAGAAAGACGACGAGAAGACGAGAAGATAGAGAAAAAGAAAAGAAATAGAAAAAAAAGAAAGAAAGAAAAAACGTATAATGAAATAAAATAGTCCTTAATGAAACGAATCCTTTGTCGAGGTTTTATTAAGATATTAAGAACGTTTCATCAACAAAGACCGAGTTCATATCACCGGTTTACGTCGGAGAATGACGAACAGCAACGCCACGTTCTGGATTCAGAATTACGCTACTCCCTTTATGTTTCTACGTACATAATATACCTCGATGTATCGCGAAAT
>NC_066590.1:2555000-2577500 GCF_905475345.1 Vespula vulgaris
GTTAATGTTTGTTAACTTTGATCTTCAAAGGACAACGTTTACTAAAGTTTGTTTTCATCGATGTATACACGTACACACACACACACACACACACACACACACACATCTATATAGATATGTATTTATATATATTCATGATAAATACGTTTACGTATATGCGTAATTGTTTTTTTTTTTTTGTATATTTTCAATATCTATTCTACGACGTGAAGATAATTTTATCATTTAATTTTATCGATAGAAGAAAATTAATTATTATTTTCATATCGAAAATATTTATATATTTTTGATAAGTTTAGTTATATAAATTATGTTACTCGTAGTAGTATTATACTATAAGTATAGTGTATTGTATAGTATATAAAAAGATAAAGTACTAATATATATAACACACATATATATACTTACACATATATATATATACATATAGAACTTATAGAAAGTGTGAAATATATATCATAAACAATTATACCACATATATTATATTATAAAAATTGCAAACTATATTAATACATAAACAAAGACGAAAATCTTTCTAATATCGTAACACTCATATTATATAATTTATATTTATATAATAGATTAAAAAAAAAAAAAAAGGAAGGAAAAAGAAAAAAGAACTAGAAAGAAAGATAAAAAAGAATACAAAAGACAAACAAGAAATTATATATCGAAGAGAGTCAATACTCTACGTTGATAATACTGTACGAGTATTAGCAAAATCCGATAAATACACTAGAAAATCTAAAAGTCACAAGATTAATGATCACAAAATGAATTATTGTATTATTTGGTTTGGTACTTTAACGCGTTCGTGTGGTCGATGTTAACGAGTACGTACACCACCTTCACATCGTGGCCCACGGCGTTTAATCCTAATTCGGGGATTATCAAGTGCGTAATTAACAGGTGCCCGGTTTATGGCTACGTCCCATACGTTCGATCTCGCCCACGTCCTCGATCGATCACTAGGACGTTGATAAATGTATTTAGTCGTACAAACAAGAAGCGTTCTAGCTACTCGTCGTTCAACATCCTCGATAACTCGAAATCGAATTTAACGAGAAAATCAAGGGATATATTTAGGATCGACGAAAGGTACACGACGGTAAATCGTAAAGTTCTTAAACGATATCAAAAATTTATTACCATTGTCTTTTTGAAACTCTTTTTTTTTTTTTTTTATTAATTTTTGCTAATTTTTTTTGTTTCTTTTTTGTTTTAATCGTCGTTTTCGTTTCGTTTAGAAACTTTCGATCTGTGTGGATACACTAAAGAGATGAACCGAAAAGTTTCTAGATCTTCTGAAAAATCTATTGTTAATTATTTTTTTTTTTTTTTTTTTTTATGGGTTAATCGTTCTTGCAGATTTTTCTTGCAGATTATAAAACTACAATCCTGGGAACTTTCTTTCCAGGCTAATTTTTTTTTTCTTCTTTTTTTTTCCGATTGTTAAACTACGAGTTTAGGAATTTTTTATCCACCTTGCGAATTATACAGGTGGATCGAAAATCGAACGATATTATATCTTTCGAGGCTATTCTTTTTCAGATTAATTATATTTCTATTTTTTTTCTTTTTTTTTTTTTTTTTTTCTTTCAGATCGTAAAACTACGAAGTAACTTTTGGTCCACGCTATATAACTATCACTACGAGGTAGTCGAAAATTTTCGAGGCGATATAAAAAAAATCTATAGCTGGTATCTCTTTCGAGACTTTTTTTCAGCTAATTTTTTATTTTCGTTTCTTTTTTCAGATTGTAAAACTACGAGCCCAGAAACTTTTTCATCCAAACCCTTTTACCAATTTTCGTTCGTTCTCTTTTTCGAATGAAAAAGGAGAAAGAAGAAAAAAAAAGGAAAACAGAAAAAAAGGGAAAAGAGGAAACAAAGAGAGGAGATATTTCGACGAGAAATATATATATATATATATATATATATATATATATATAAAAGATAATTCGACGTAGTACATTTTGAGAATTTGCGTTTCGTTTCAAAGTAAAAATATGCTTTCAAGTCATTTCTTATCCGCTCGCGAAAGGAAATGTTAGAAAAATGCTGACGTGTGTTTTCTCTCTCTTACTCTTTCGAAAATGAATCGACTATGTAAATTGTCTGCAAAGATTTTCCCTCTCTCTCTCTCTCTCTCTCTCTATCTGTTCGTTCTAAGATAGAAGAATAAAAATAAGAATGAAAATGAGAAGAAAATGAAGGATAAAGAGAAGAAGAAGAAGAAGAAGAAAAAGAAGACGAAGAAGAACCATTAAAACTCAATGAATAAAATATTCCTTGGTAGTTACTCAAAGCACATCGACTAGGAAAAGATGTCTTTTGAAATAATACATTTCTCGCCATACGATGCTTAATTTAGTTACGTCATATTGGATAATAATAATTAATATCGTGTAAATCAAAGGAATGATAAAAAGTAAAAGATAGAAAGACAAAGACAAAGAGAAAGAGAGAGAAGTAATTTACATTGATAAAAAGATGTATTTCGTCTTCGAAGAGACGATCAAACAAAATTCTCATTAAAATTAATCGAACGATTCGAAACAAAAATTTCTTTCAAAAGCAATTCTCATTTTATTAACAATAAGACACATTAAAACTATTTTTATCAAGAAATATTTACTTTTGTCATACATACATATGTATATATATATATATATGTCGGACAATGATATCGTTTCTAATGCCTTTCCATTACTTTTCTCACAGACGTCTTCTCTTTTTCCATTGTCAGTAAGCATATCAAACACGCGTTTCTAAAAGGATTTTCATGGTGAATCCAACATGTCCCTGCCGTAAAATACTTTGAAACCATTCGAAACGATGACGAAACCTTTCCCGTTCCATTCCCATTTTTCCGATGATATGATAGTACTTGACAAATAGCGTTTTTCCTCGCAATGCGACGATTCACGTTTCTAAAGCACTCCACTTCGAACGAAAGACGATGATCGAATCCCCGGGAAGAGAAAAGCTAAAATAGTGAAAGGGATGACGAATGTGTGACGTCAGTGACGTTTATCAACTTTTATGATAGAAAAATTCTATAAAATTTTTCTATATATATATATATAATTTTTTTTAGATATATATATTTTTTTATTCTTATTTATTTTTTATAATGTGATAAATTTTATTTCAAAAATAATTAATATATATATATATATATATATATATATATATATATATATGTAAATAGAGCATGTCACACGTGTTTCGCTTTGTTTAATTAGATTTACGATTGAATTGCATTTTATTTATTTATTTATTTCTCTTCTCTCTTTCCTTTTTTTTTTGGTCAACATATAAAATTTGGTTTCATGCATTTTTTTGTTTTCGTTTCTTCCTTTTGTTTTTCCCCTTGTTTTTCTCTTTCCCGTCTGATTAATATATTTTTGATAAAAAATATTTCTACAGCATAAATTCAAAGAATTTCTCTTTTTTTTCTTTTCTTTTCTTTTTTTTTTGCTTTTCGGAATTGTGACGACGCGAAAGTTTTTCCTTACATAAAATTTATTTCCATGCATTTTTATTGTTCCCGTTGAATACGTAAATTCTATATTCTACTGCGGCTCAAATTTATGCATAAATTCAAATTTTTATAGATTGTAACATGCGGTATCTTTCTTTACCAGCACAAATAAATATATTTTTCAATATATATATGTATATATATATCGCAGACATTTCTTTTTTTCAATGAAAATATTTTTGAATTCAAATTACACTTATAATGTTTGTGTTTCCTCTTTCAAGAAGTATATCGTTTTTCAGGATGTTTTATTTAAAGTGCGTCGCATCGCATAATTGAATGATAACGATGAAATTGTTAAAAAGTAAAAAAAAAAACAGAAAAAAAGAGAGAGAGAGAGAGAGAGAGAGAGAGAAAATAAAAAAGTAAAAAAAAAAAATAAATTAATTCTCTGTTAATTAACTTTTGCGAAGCAACGGGATGTGAAATTTTAACAACGCCGTGTGCGAGCCGATGCTAGCTAATGTTTCGTGTCTTGCCCTTAGTGATATTTGTCGTACTTTAATTACATTCTTCTTAGAGAGGGTGTTGTACGACTTCAAAGGACGAGAAAATTCTCAATTCTCGGCTATTATTTCGCGCGCTGCTTGTCCTATCTTATTTAACCAAAAATGAGGAAAAGGAAAGAGAAGAACGGGAACGAGAAAAATCAAGCAAAAAAAAAAATAAAATAAAAAAAGAAAAAAAAATACAAACGAGAAACAAAAAGAAAGAATAAAATTCGAAATTAAATAAATAAATAAATAAATAAATAAATAAATAAATAAATGAAAATAAATTGTATATATATATTTTTTAAAAATCTTTTTCTTCCCTTCGTTTCTTTTAATTGAAACGTTTTATCGTTTTTCCTTTAAAAGAGGATAAAACTTTCTTTCGATTTTTCGCGAGGGAACGAACAAAAATACACCTCTTCAAAAAATAATAAATGACAGATACACACCGAGAGAGAGAGAGAGAAAGAGAAAGAGAAGATAGGGATGTGTAAAGATATAACCGATACGATGACACAGACAGGAGAGAAATTTCGATGACAAAGCAGCTGACGTCTTTCCATCTCTGTTTCCTTTATCACTTTCCCTGTCCTCCTTTCACTTTATCACAAAATCCAACTCATCTCTCTTTTCCTTCCTACACTTCTCTCCTATCACGTTATTCCTTACTGCGTACCCTATTGTTCGTATCTACCCATTCTACTACGATAATTAGTGCCACGTTCCTAAATCGTCTCTTGTATTTCCTACTTCACGGAAAGGGGATAATACCGCTTAACGTTTGTAATCGCGAGGAGATTTCCTTCTCTCTTCCTCTTCCTATCTTTCTCTCCTCCTCTCTTTCCGTATCTCTTATTCATTCTCTCTCTCTCTCTCTCTCCTTCTCTTTCTGTGTCTCTTACTCTCTCTCTCTCTCTCTCTCTTATTCTCTATTCCTCTCTTTCTATATCTCTTACTCTCTCTCTTTCTCTCTCTTAGATAAATTAGTTCGTCTTAACACGCAGTAATGCGAATCGTTTATCGGTCTTATTCTTTTTCTTGTATATTCTTACTTTCTCTCTCTCTCTCTCTCTACTAAAGATAAAAGTATATATAATAAAATAACATAATAAATATAATAAATAATATAATAAAAGTATATATATACTTCGAATGATATACTTCAAATGTATATTGTATATATAACAAAACTATCTAGATATATTATATATGTTCAAACTAAATATAAAAGTAAATGAAATAAAATAATATAATATAGATAAAATAATAAAAAGAAAAAAGAGGAAAAGAAAATACATTTCAAGTTCGCATTAGATCAACTTATCCTACTGTAATGTTTTAATACGTGGATACTCTATACGAGGTTCAACTTAGAAACGGATTATGACGTTGGAAAAAAACGATAGTAACCTGGTATGAGTCTTAACATAGACGGCAATAGTGGTAATAGTAGTAGTAGTATTAGCAGTATTAGCAATACTACTACTAGCAGTAGTAGTAGTTGTAGTAATAGTAGTAGTAGTAGTAGTAGTAAAAGAGAAAAAAAAATGAACGGAAGAGAAACAGAAAGAAAGAGAGAGAGAGAGAGAGAGAGAGAGAGAGAGAGAGAGAGAGAGAGAGAGAGAAGTTAAGGATGTTGGAAAGACGCCATAACGGATAAAGTTTCAAAGAGAAAAGAGTTTCAAGTTTTTGCGCAACATGTCCTTACAAACACACAAACAAATACACCCACTCGGACACGACGAGTAACACGAGAAACACGCAACATCTAAATATCTCATTTGTCGATTCAAAAATATGGATACATTCAAAAAGAAAATGGAAGAGCTTTAGAAATTTTTTCATAAGAGAAACAAACGATTGAAACAAAGGATTCGAGTTTCGTGAAAGAAATAGAAAAATTAAAGATAAAGAAAGAAAGAAAGAAAAAAGAAGTCCACATTGTTCCTATGTAAATTCATGTTTTTAATTACGTCCGACATATGGTTTACCTGTACTACTAGGTTCGAGGTCCGTCTTTACACGAACTCGTACCACTTACGTTCGCCCGACCGTTCGTCGACTCCTATCACTTAGCTCACGGTCGACCATTAACGGATATCTACTACTTCAAATTTTCTTTTTTTTATTTATTTGTAATATACATTTGAAGTATATTATTCGAAGTATATATCTATATATGTTTATATATATTTTTGTATTATTATTATTACCCGACGATAACGAATCTTAATTAATTTCAATTCTCACTTTTTCTTTAAATATTTTCCCCCATTATTAAAAAATTGAATTTTGCAAAATTATACGAAAAATCGATTAGAATAGATAATGAGATGGATAATCCTTATCGACGGTCTTTTACGATGACATTAACGATTAATTTTCTGATAGAACGAGCAAACGAATGGATTTATGTAAAATTTTGATAAAAACAAGACTAAGTATGTACATATATAAATATATATATATATATATATATATATATATATATATATATGTGTATAATATTTTTACATCATCATGCCTAACAAATGACACGACTTAAATTTTATAAACATCCTCTTTATGAACGAGCCTAGACAAACACTTGCAAGCGATAATGGAGAAGGTTATATATCGTCGGATCAATTTTCGTTGAAAAAAGTTACAAATCTCAGATTGAAGCATTAAATATCATAATTTCCATAAGTGGAAATTATTTCCATTTCTTTCTAAGGAAATGAATAATTTCGAATTATATTTAACTTTTGTTCGTTCAGCCAATCTCCCTAGTTAAACCTTCTTTACCCATTATCTTCACCACCGATCGATTACTACTACCAACATCACCACCATCACCATCACCATCACCATCACCATCAAAGAATTATATTTTCTCTCTTCGTATTGTTCTCTATAAGCTTTGGAGATCTTAGACGAAATATATTTTCTCTGTTTGTCCTCGTCCGTCTTTTTCTATCTGTCTCTCATCTAGCTTTCTAGTTTTCGTTTTCCTCGAAAACACATAAGATCGAAAGGGAAAGGGAAAGGGAAAGGGAAAGGGAAACGAAAGGAAAGGAACGGAAATAACAAACCCTTTTCATTTGTGACAGGGATTAATAATATCCAACTTGGTTGGCAACGACTCGAGTGAATCTCTCTCTCCCCTTTCGCCTTTCATCCCTTTCTCTCTCTCTCTCTTCGTCTTCATAACCGAAAAAAGAAAAAAGAAGAAAAAAAAAAAGAAAAATCTTTTCTCTTCAAGTTTCGTCGAGAGGAAGAAAATAATATAATGGATACATATATAGGGTGGATAATGAAAACCACCCTACGACGACGACGACGACGACGACGACGATGATGACAGCTAAAACGTTTTCATAGTAATCGCCTTTTAACGATCTTTTATCTTTTCTTTGTTTCTTTTTTTTTCTTCTTTTCTTTTATTTCCTTTTGCTTTTTTGAACGTTCGGAAGATTAGCGATACGATCGAGTCTTTCGGTATATAATATATTAATAATAATAAGAATAGTAAATAAAAAGAAAGAGAAGTGCATCAAGTAAATATGAAAACAGACGGTGTAAAGAAGAGAGTTAGAATAAAAATGATCGATTCATCGTATGCATATTGGCAAATCGAACATTTGACAGCTGACAGTCCGTTCGACTACGTTCGATATAACTTAGAGAGCTTTAAGTTGACATTAAGTTGACGTTCGAGAGCTTTCCGTATTAATCATGACTCCTTTCAATCTCACCCTTATCTCTATCTCTATCTCTATCTCTATTTCTATCTCTATATCTCTCTATCTCTTTGTCTCTCTGTCTCTCTCTGTCTCTCTCTCTCTTTCTCTTTGCATTATTCCTTAACGAATAATAGAGACAATGATCGTACGCGTAATAATAATGTAATGATTATGAGAGATAATGACGACGTAATAGCAAGTAAAATAAAAGGAAGACGAGAGTCGAGAACAACGTCGTAGCACAACAATTTCCTGACATTACGAGAGAAATAAAAAGAGGAGTAAAAGAAAAAGAGAACGAAAATAAAATGGATGGATAAATAAAGAGAAAAATGACAAAAAGAAAATGAAGACGGTATTAAACATTTCTCGTCTTAAAACAATGATTCGGATTTTTCAATATTTCGATCGTTAACACATTACGTTAAATATAAGTACGGACGTGTTAATTAATATTTGATATATATATATATATATATAAATTTCGTTTTATATCTCGATTAAGATACTCAATAGTTTCTTGTAACTCTCTCAAAGTGAAATCGAAGCTTATAATTTGGCAATCAATTAAAAAATTTCAACGATTCATCATTTAACTATAAATTTAATAGTTACAAAATTAACAATGTTGTATCATTAAATATTTGTGTAAAATGTTAATTATGATTTTTGATTATGTATGTAATATTTTACATATGTATATGTATATTTACATGAACATAAACATGTTTTTGTTTTTGTATATATATATATATATATATATATATATATATATATATATATATATATTTTAACTTCGATCATTCGTATTTTCTTGAAATTAAATCGCAATATTTACTAGAATATAATTAACGTATTATCGTATCTATAATTTCGCAGTTATTGAAATTTCAATGATTGATTCAAATTATGTTAAACACGAATATCTGCATACAATATTAACAACATTGGAACATTAGAAATTTCTTCGATATGTACAAAATGAATACGTTTACTGTTATTAATATCGAATTGTTAATAAAAAAATACAATTCTTTTTTTACGATGTTAATTAATTTTTAATACGTATCGTATAAAAATAAATATTTTCTATAATATATATATATATATATATATATATATATATATATATATATATATATATTTATTTATTTATCACAATTTCGATCGACTTATTTACTAGTCGCTTAAATCCTGAAATTTAAATATTTCCAATATCAATCGATCTATCGGAGCTTATTATTTCTCAATTATCGAAATTCCAATTCCCTTTAAACCACTTCATAAAGCAAATACGTACAAATATTATCGATGTCAAATCTATACATAAAAAAAAAAAAAAAAAATGTTAATTAATTTACGATGATATTAATTAGTTAATTTCTAATCCTATAGAAATAAATATTTTCTATGATTATATACACATATATCACAATCGATCGATCCACCTATTACATTCTTTTTATTTATCTATCATATGGTTTAAATCATAAGATCGAAATATTTATTTCACATACTTGTCGAACTATACTACTCGAAGTTATAATTTTTATACTGCACTGTTTTTCAAAGATATGACCGACAAACAAACAAACATTGTCGGTATCGGTGTGGTGTATCAAACGAAATACGAGCACATTCGATATTTCTGCTCGGGAGCGTGCGAAAACGAGCAAGTAGTAGTTGCGTTGCTGGTAACGATACCAAAACCAGAAAAGAGAATTGCTGGAGTCGGATCGGATCCGATCGGATCGAATATTTCCGGTGAACGAAGCTTTCGGATAGTATACTTCGGTGACCGGACGTTTCTTTTTTTTATTTTTCTATTTTTTTTTCTATTGTTGCTATTCTATTGTGTATTCTATTTCTTTCTCTCCGACTCTCTCTTCCTGTCTCCCTTTACTTGTTATTGTTAAAAAAACAAAAAATATTCTCCACTGACAATAATAATTTCCTCTCGACATATTTTTTAAGAAACGTCAATAAAACGATGATATAATAATAAATAAAGATTTTTTTCAAAATCTTCGATCAATAATAATCATCATCGTGAAAAAGATACGGGAGAGTGCAATTTGAGCGACAAACAAAAAATGAGAGAAAAAGAAAAAAAAAAAAAGAAAAGAAAAGAGAATAGAAAAAGAATAAGAAAATAAATAAAATAATAAATAAAAATAAAAATAAAGGAACAATCGTTAAGGAGTGTAATAATGTTCGTTGTGAAAGTCGTCATTTATGAAGATCATCATTACAAAGAATTATCATTATGAAAAAGATTGCGGGAGAGTACAATTTGAACGAAAGAAAAAAAAAAAAAAAGAAAAAGAAGAAGATATAAAAAGAATAAGAAAATAAATAAATAAAAATAAAAAAAGAGGAACAATCGTTAAGGAATGTAATTACATTCGTTATGAAAGTCAAATGAAACAATTTATTATTATTACTATTATTATCGTTATTACCATCATCATTATTATTGTTATTCGCCCTATTTTTTTTTGCTCTATCGAATTTCTTTTATATTACAATAGTCTGTTCTTTTTTTTTTTTTTCTTTTAAAATAGATACATAAAATTTTCAATTAATTTTTAATTAACGATAATAAAGTTGACTTTGTTTGAAAACGAACGAGGCTAAATAAATGAGAGAAATGGGAAATAATTTATTCGAGTGAAACGTGTGTATTTTCTCTCTCTCTCTTTCTTTTTCTCTCTTTCTCTCTCTCTCTCTCTCTCTCTCTCTCTCTCTCTCTCTCTCTCTCTCTCTCTCTCTCTCTCTCTCTCTAATTCTCTATAATTCTCTCTTACGCAATTTCAATAATTTCGTAGAACCTCCTTCGCGTTCCCTTTAATATCACAGTATATAGCCTACATAATATAATGCAGTTCGAAAGGAACTTTAATATCAGAGAGGATGATACGAAATGCTTTCAAAGAAGTATTCTAACGTCTCGCATTTCGATCGCATAGTAGGTGACTTCGAGTATTGCGATAATACGAATTCCATGCTCTCGAAAGCGAGAAATAGTAAATGGAGAAATAAACGAGTGAGACATAGAAATAGAGATAGATAGATAGATAGATAGATAGATAGATAGATAGATAAATAGAGAGATGGAGAGAGAGAGAGAGAGAGAGAGAGAGAGAGAGAGAGAGAGAGAGAGAAAATTAGTTTTATAGTAATTACAGCATAGTATTTAGCGTAATAAGTTGAAAGTGGAAATGGCTATTAAATAGTTGTTGAGAATAATTACTTGAACGAAACTAAATAATGAGATACTAAAGTTAGCTCTTTAGAAAGTTATGTTATTTTGAAGGTTAGGCTAATACTAATGTTATATACGAATTTTATATTATGTTTCTATGTATTATTTCAAAGTTATGTATTTATAATAATTATTTTCTTATGAAAGAAGAAATGGATAAATAAATTAATATATGTATACATACATACATACATACATACATATTAAGTTTTGTATTAAATTTATATGACTTCGTAGATTATTTTGTTATGAAGAAAAAAAATATTTATATACGTATTAAATCTCGTATGGAATTTTTGTTACTTCAAATATATAAATTTGTAATAATTATTTTGTTATTAAAAAAATAATATAAATACATATGCACATATATGCATATATCTTGTTTCACATTTCATTTGTGAAACTTCGACATTATAAATTTATAGATAATAATATAACGACTGAATAATTCTAATATTTCCTTTCCTTTTTCTTTTTCTATCTTCTTCTAACAGAAAACCCAATCAAAGTCATTCGTTATCACATAAAAAACAATTTGTCCAACCAATAGAATTTTATTCGATTACATACAAAGAAATAGAGAGAAAGAGAGAAAGAGAGAGAAAGAATGAGTGAAAAAATGTTAGCTAAAAGAAGACAAAATAAATACATAAAAAAAAAAGAAAAAACAAAAGAATAGGTAAAGAGGAAAGAAAGTAAAGCTTTTTTAGTACGCTTTATATATATATATATATATATATATATATATATATAAAAATAAATAAATAAATAAATAAATAAAAAGAAAAGAAAAAACAACGATTGATTTCGAATACGACGAACAACGCGTGATTGTTTTTAATTTCGATTCATCCGAGTGACCACACCGACGATCCTTTAAAGTACAGTGTTTTTTTTTTTATTTATCTATTTTTCATTTCTTTTTTCTTCTCCTTTCTTTTTCATTATTATCACAGACAGACAGAAAACTATAAAAGTTCGTCGGTGTGAGGTCGGATCGGCGAGCAATTTGGGTTTGGTGCACTTTTCAAAGTCCAATAACTGTATTGACGATGAAAGGAAAAGGGACGAAGGATAAAGAGGAAAGTTGTTAGTCGATGGATTCTACAATGATCGGATTGAATTCAATGAGAACTGAGTTCAACAAAGTGTACGAAACAGTCGTTCTATCTCTGTCTCTCTGTCTCTCTTTCTCTCTTTGTCTCTTGTTACACATACATTTATTATCTACATACGTACGTACGTATATGTGTAACTATATAAAAAGTAATAAGAAAATTACATTTACAATAACGTTTAATAAACGTTTAATGTTTCCACAAAGGGAGTTCCACATAGAAAAAAAGTGAAGTAAGTTATAAAAGGGAGATAACAAAATTAAAATTAAAAAAGAAAAAAAAATATATATATATATATGTATATATGATGTATATAAAGAAAAAAGAAGTAACAAAAAAAAAAAAAAAAAATAGATTGCAGAGTTATCGCAGAGGTAAAATGGCAATAATCGTGATTGTTAATAACGATCGTAAATTCCCTTTAATAAAGAGTATGTGTATGTGTGAGAAAGAGAGAGAAAGAAGAAGGGGAAAGAACGAAACAGAGAAAGAGAAAAAGAGAAAAAGATAGAGAGTACGAGGGTTGAAGCTTGCAGATTGGGTTTTGTGCAATCGAAGAAAAGAAGAAAAAAAGGAAAAAAAAGAAGAAAAGAAAGAAAGAAAGAAAGAAAGAAAGAAAGAAAGAAAGAAAGAAAGAAAGAAAAAATCAAACGGAAAGAAAAAAGGAAAGAAACGAAAAGAAAAAGAAAGAAAAAGAAAAAGAAAAAAGAAATGGCGAAGCGCTTTCTTTTATCGAATTACCGTGATTTATATGAAGCCGTTCGGTCATTCGAAGAAACGCGATTAACGCTCGAACGAGTTTTTCAACGTACGAGAGACTCCAGTAAAAACGTTTGAATTCTTAATGGCGAATCCGATAGAGAAGATACGAGGATGAGTACGATGGGGAATACGAGAGACAGAGATACAAATATATATATATATACATATATATATATAGAGAGAGAGAAAGAGAGAGAGAGAGAGAGAGAGGGGGAAGGTATGTGATTTTGCATTTTATGCGTTCGACGTGATGCAGATGGTTTGTCCATGTTTGCGAGTGGACGTGTTTTCAGTGAATTTTCGATTTCAACTGCGTGCTGTGTTACAACGACGACGAAATGTCGATATTCCCTCGAGCTACCGTTTTCTATCGTTCTCAGAGTTCATTTTGGGAATGCGAATGAAAATGAAACAAAGAAAGATATATATATATATATATGGAGAGAGAGAGAAAGAGAGAGAAAGAGGGGGAGAATGACTTTAGGATGAAATTAAATCGAGTGTTATCGTGCTTTCTTCCCACTTTTCACCCTTTATTTATTTATTTATTTATTTATTTATTTGTTTATTATTATTTTTTGACTTCACCGATGTTTAATTCACCGATTATTAATTAAAGTTAAAAAGGAAAAAAGAAAGAAAAGAAAAGAAAAATTAAATGTTTACTGTCGATGCGAAAAATTTCACAGATCGAACGATTTTCATACGATCCTTGATAATTGATCGAATCAAGGCGATAATCGTTAGAACGATCGATTGTTTTCGTAAATAGGAAAGGAAATGACGACGTTATTCGATCACGTAATATCTCGACGACAATGAGATAAATACTTTATTATAACGATAAATACTTTTTTCTCTTTTTTCCTTTCGCTTTTCTTTCTTATCAATGAACGATCGAGGTAATAGCAAATCGATAATAAGTTTACAAGCGTTTATTGCATCTATAGAAGAAATGACATAATGCAATTTTAATCTCAGTATTTTTAATTTCGTAGGATATAAAAAAAAGGAATGAAGAAAAAAAATATGAGATTGGAAGGCGTTCTGAAAAAAAACTTTTCTATACTTTATTATCATTTTTTTTTTTTTTTTTTTTTTTCTATAAATATATTTTAATACTGAGAAAGAGAAAGAGAGTGAGAGAGAGAGAGAGAGAGAGAGAGAGAAAGAGAGAGATTCTTTTTTATCTTGTTTCTCTTTTTATCTACTTATATATCGAAATATTATTAAAAGCTAAAAAAGAGAAAAGAAAAAAGAAAACAAAAAGAAAGAAAAGATAATAAAATGCGAATAGCAATCGATTTAATATGCGAAAAGCGTTTGATCAAATTTCAGATAACCTTAGATAATTTATCAAGTAGACAATAATCGATCGAACGATTATATCGATTATATCGATCGATCGTTTCCGTAAATAGAAAAGAAAATGACGTTATCCAGTCACGTTATTGTCGAACGGCGAGTCGCGATAATGATAAATACTTTTCCCTCCCTTTTTTTTCCTCTTTCTATCTCTTCTTTTTTTTCGTTTTTCCATTTTTCTATCGCTTTCATTTCTTATCAACGAACGATCAAATTACAAAGGTGAATTGTATTATACAAAAGGAAAAATGTAATATCAATTTTTGATACTGACGATATATTCCGATCTATATCGAAAGTTTTTATTTGGAATATTGTAAAATACGTAAATTTAGAACGCCGAGTTCTGAAAAAACATCTTTTTTATATTTTATTATCATCTACTTTCTGGAAATATATTTTAAAAAGAGAGAGAGAGAGAGAGAAAGAGGAAACGTTCTTTTCGTTTCTTTATTGAAGAAAAGTTTTCTATATTTTATTATTATCTTTTCTGAAAATAAATTTTAACAGAGAGAGAGAGAGAGAGAGAGAGAGAGAGAGAGAGAGAGAGAGAGAGAGAGAGAGAGAGAGAGAGGGAGAGAGAGGGAGATAGATAGATAAAGATAGAGATAGAAATAGAGATAGAGATAGAAAACGTTCTTTTCGTTTCTCATTGAAGGAAAGGAAATTGTCGATTTCCAAATATCTTGGAATCCAAAAGGGAATACCGGCTCTGTTCGCGAGAAATGCAGCCTCTCGAGGATATTACTCCTCTCGAGGATGAAAGTACGCGAATAGTAGTACTACTAGTAGTAGTAGTAGTAGTAGTAGTAGCGTAGTAGTCGTAGTAGTCGTCGTAGTAGTAGTGGTAAAGCTTGGATTGTAATTCGAGCGAGAGAGTAGTGAGAATCGTATTACCAATATCCTACACCACAAACGTCATCAACCGAGGAAGGGAATTTCTTTTCTCTCTCTCTCTCTCTCTCTTTTTTTTGGTCTTTTTTCTCCCCCTTTTTCTTTTTCCATTTTCCTTTTTTTCCTATCCTCCATTCTTTTCTTTTTCCTTCTTCTTTTTCTTCTCTCTTTATCTTTTTTTTTTTATTGCTCATAAAACGCTAATCAAAAGGATCGATTATGTATTAACAGTCAACGATATAAGAACGAGAATAGAATCGTTTGGATTTGACTATCATCGATTTTCGTGGATTTCTTTTTTATTATTATCCTTAGAAAGGAAAGATTGTTGTTGTTGGTCTTTTTTCTTTTTTCTTTTTTTTTTTTTTTTAAGTTCGTTCAGAAGTGAAAAAGTTCAAATTAATTTTGAACTCCTATTGCTTCCTATTTGTTTCATTTTTTTTTCTCTTTTTTTTCCCTTGTTCCTTTTTTTGTTTTGTTTTTATTTTTTGTTTGTTTTTTTGTTTTAATCCTTTTGCCGGTGGAACAGGGAATACGAATAAAAAAATTTTTGTATTTTTGTATTTACCAATCGCATATATCAAATATTTGAAAAATGACTGGATTCTCTGGAGAGGAGAAGGAACAAAAATAGTTCTACGTTTAATAATTTTTTAATCGATCTATAAAAAAAAAAGAAAAAAAGAGAAAAAGAATTAAATAATTAAAAAGAAAAAGAAAAAAAAAATTCAACAAAAAAGGAAGCAAACAAAAAGGTGAAAATTAATACATTGCAATATTATTTCAAAGCAATGCCAAATTATATTTGTTGCTTTCGAATGAACATTTTTCCATAACATCACGTATCACGATTGTCCAGTTCAATATTAAAATTATTATTAATTAAAAATTATTATCAAAATATTATGAAATTCGTCAGCTAATAAACCATTTAAGATTCTATCATAGAAATGAAGCGTATAGATAAATAT
Source organism: Vespula vulgaris (assembly GCF_905475345.1). Lineage (NCBI taxonomy): Eukaryota > Metazoa > Arthropoda > Insecta > Hymenoptera > Vespidae > Vespula > Vespula vulgaris. The sequence goes on from NC_066590.1 coordinate 2,571,144, forward strand.
CAATATTCTTTTAATCCATTAAAAAAATATTAATCGTAAAATTTGATAAGACTCGACGTTCTTGTATTTCATTTCTTTTTTCCTTTTCCTTTTTTTTTCTTCACCCTCATAATTATACGTAACTTCAGTTTCGAACTTGTTGAAAATTCTCGGAGTAGTGAAAGGGGTGAGAGTACGAGGATAAGAGTAAGGGTGAAAATGGCAGAGAGGAAAGGTCACTTGAAACTTTTCACGCGTTTTGAGCAGAGAGAAAAACCACGTGATCGTGAGTCTCGCTAAAGCCGTTCTACACCATAAACGTGTCAACGATCGTACTTAGAGAGAAATATATATATATTTTTCTTTAAAAAAAAAAAAAAATTAAATCGAGATAATTGTAAGGACAACAAAATTTTACGACGGAGCGATCTGTCCGTACGCGATTAAAATATATAGTTTTCATTGTGCGATTATATTATCAGATATAGTTTGAGAGATTCGAGGGCTCGTTTCCAAACGAAACTTTGCTTTTATTCATCTTACTGATTTACACGGGGGAGGGGAAAGGGTTTGCTTTCTTCGATTGGAAAAAACCTGAGAAAGAGAGATCGTTGAATAATTCAAGGTGAGCTACTGGAATGATCGTGAAACTTTACACTATCGTCGAGGAGATGAGATGAGATGAGATGAGATGAGATGAGATGAGATGAGATGAAACGAGATGAGATGAGATGAAATGAGGGGGAAGAAGAAAAAGAAGATGATGAAGAGGAGGTATCACGATATTGACGAGATTATTATACTCTAATTTTTCCTTTTTTTTTTCTGTATCGAATTACTTAATAAAACGCGATAAGAGAACGATGTTAACAATTATGATAAAAAAATAAAAAATAAAAAAGAAGAAGAAGAAGAAAGATCGAAATCACTTTTAACGATGCAGTTATATTCGATATACATAATCGATTAATATAAATATAGTTAGATTTGAAATAGGAAATATATATACATACATACATACATACATACATACACACACACACACACACACACACACACACACACACACATATATATATATATATATATATATATATATATATATATAAGAATCTTGAAGTTCCGAGGAACGACTGACTTAGTATAAGATGGATAAAAATCGATTGCGGGTATAAATGAATATTTAAAAGCGTTATGAAAGATTTATGAAGATTGGATGGACTTGTAATCGTAGTTTTATCGTTGACTCTCTATCACAAACTACAAAACACGATAGTGGTGGAATTGCTTATTTATAGCGTTTTTATTTACTTATCTTCCGGTCAAATAAATAAACGACCTATCAGATATTTTATCTTCTTTGGTAAATGTCAATCTTTTGCCTCTCATTGTTATTTATATCGTATTATATTTTGTTTTTAATATTTTATTTTATATAACAAGAAAAAAGATATATATATATATATATGTTATATATAATATAATATAAAAGAAATGTTTCTATAGCACGATCGTTCAATCATAATTATTTATGAGATTTTTAATTATTTGTTCTTTTGACTAAATAAAGAAAGTAATAACTACTTTGTTTTCTTTGGTAAATGTCTTTTTTTAATCTTTTTTTTTCTTCTTCTTACTTACATTATATTTTTTTAATAATATTTATATATATATATATATATATATATATATATATAAATATATAATACAAAAGAGACGTTTCTACGGTACGACAGTTGAATCGTTTATTTATGCTTTCATTTACTTGTCTTACGATCAAATAAAAGAACTAAGTAGTAACTACTTCCTTTCGTCTTCTTTAGTAAAAGTCTCTTCTTTTATTTTCCTATTACCGTTCTATTATCTCTTTCTATTCTCTACTCCATTCTATTCTTTTCTTCTTCTTTTTATTCATCTATTTATTTTTCCTTTCTTTTACGTCTTATTATATCATACAGGAAAAATATAAAAGAGATCGAACAAATAATGTCGTTGAATAAAACGTACAGAATAGTTCCTAAATGTGTGCTCATAGGAAACGAGATCTTTGTATAAATAAAGACGGTATAACAGAAACATATATATATATATATATATATATATATATATATATATATATATAAATAGATAGATAGACAGATAGAAGAAGATAAAAAGAAAGAGACAGAAAGAGTAGAAATTTATTTGCATTTCCCTCACGTGGGACATAGAAGTCGACGTCCTTTCGTTGCACGAACAATAGATCGTATTTTTACGAGTCGGACATGTTTTAGCCAACGAACATTTATTTAGCGGTGGATACATACATCCACATGTACATATATATATATATACATACATACATATATATATACGCACGCAGACACTTGTATATATTTATTTACAGAGTGGAATGTGAGTTAAGAATCGAACGGAATCATCGATTTTACGTCAGCTCTTAAGTGCGTCTTCCCTTTATCGTATACACGTAGAGAGTTAGATACAATTGGGGGTGGAATCGGGGGAAAGGGAGACCAGAGGGAGAAAAAGAGAAATAGGGATAGATAGATAGATAGATAGATAGAGAGAGAGAGAGAGAGAAAGAGAGAAGGGATGGAATTTATTTACAGAACTCTATTTCGATGCTTTTCTCTCTGTCACAGACTCTGTTCTAAAGATATATATGTGTGTGTGTGTGTGTATGTATATGTGTTGTGTTTTGTATGTATGTATTTTGTTAAATCATTAATGTGATTTATCGTTTATGTACGAACAAGAATTAGATTTAAATTGATTTCATGATTGATTCGTATTATTCGTGACTATCTTATTTTATATATCAAAAAAAGAAAATACAAAAAATATATATATATGATATAAAATAAATGTTTCCATATTAAGAATTATTTATTTATATTTTCCTTTATTTGTCTACCAAACGAATAAATAAAATACCAAATAAATAACTACTGATTACTTCATCTTCTTTAATAAAAGTCTCTTCTTAAGATCATTAATATATTGTTCTATAATATTCGATTAAAGTGAAAATAAGAAACTGTTTCGATAAATCCATTTCTCTTTAATCAAATGGACAAGATTGATTGGATTATTCTAAGATAAATCTTATAGAAAACTATCGACGAAAATTAATTGATTTATCTTATTATGTTAGATATACATTTATGTCATGTTTAAATTTAATTTGTCGAATCGTTAATTACTTTTCAAAAACATTCGCGGTATCCATCCACGTTGCTTTCCTTTTACGTTCTTCTTCCTCTTCCTTTTCTTTTCCTTTTTCTTTCTCCGTTTCTATATTCTTTGAATTCATTTAAAATATCTCGAATTCTTCAGAATCCGTTGAGGTTATATCGGATCTCATTACGTTATTTTTAAAACGAATTCGCGAAGACATTATTTTTCAAAAATGTCTTTCTTTATATTCATATTTATCTTTATCTCTCTCTTTCTCTTTTTCTCTTTCTCTTTCTATTTTTATCTCTTTCGATGATAGAAATCATGTGGTTGATAAAATTGGAAGGGATGAGAATGAAGAAAAACAAAAAAAAAAGAAATACATCGTTTAATTAATAAATAAAATCATATAAGCACGTTCGAACAATGCGTTTGTTCCAATATAAATTATATTAGAAATAAACATATATATATATATACAAAAAATTGTTTTACCATAAAAGATGTTACAAAATATATTTCATATAAAAAAAATATATATATCATTTCAATTTCCTAAATGAATTTTCTAAATGATAAATACACAAATGATCGGTTCAAAGGAAGTTCATAGATTCCTACGTTTCATTTTTCCCTTTCTTTTATCTTTTTTCATTTCTTTTTTTTTTTTCTTTACACAATCCGAACATAAAGAAATTTCTTAGTACAGAAAGTTCTTGAAAAAGGATAATCGATTTTTAATATCACCTAAGAACTATTATATTCGGACTCGCCAACCCTACTAAACTACTTCGAGATCGATTATATGGAATGGGGATGGAGAATGTGTGAAATGGGGGAAAAGAAAGAACAAAGAAAAAAAAAAGAAAGAAAGGAAAAAGAGGATGGAGAGAGAGAGAGAGAAAAATAAAAAAAGAAAATAAAAAAGGGTCGAACGCGGTTAGTCATACGTCGCCTTTTTCGATCTTAAAAACTCTACTCTCGTACGCGTACTTTTGAAATAACTTAAGATTTGTCCTTGTCCAAGGACCTAAGAAAGGAAGTTAAGAAAGACGAGGATCGGGTCCACAACGTTTTATCGTTCTAACAAGATCTCTCTCTCTCTCTCTCTTTTACCAAGATCTCTTCTTTTTCGTTCCACGAAATGACCATAAATCTGTTCAGAAAAAAAAAGATGAAAAGGAAAAGAAGAAGAAGAAGAAGAAGAAGAAAAAGAAGGAGAAGAACAAGGAGATAAAAAAGTTGAATAAGAAGAAGTAGAAGTAGAAGTAGAAGTGGAAGAAGAGAAAAGGAAAGGAGGAGGAACAAGAAGATAAAGAAGTTGAAAAAAAAGGAGAGGAGGAGGAGGAACAAGAAGATAAAGAAGTTGAAAAAAGAGCAAAAGAAGAAGAGCAAGAAAAAGAAATAGAGATATAAAACGTAAAAGACGTAGTTAACAAGATTCCTTGGTACGACGAAGAGGACGAAGAGGACGAAGAGGACGACTAAGAAAAATCTCAAATCCTAATCAAGGAGTAAGTATGTAAGTACGACATTGAACGAAACTTCGGAGGTTTCGTCGTACACGTTCGTTTTAATCAAATGAAATACGAAGACTTTCCTAAGCGAATTAAATTTCTCTTTCACAAGGATCGTCCTCCTTCAATATTCTTTCCTTCCTTTGTTCTCCATTTTTTTTCTTCTTTTTTCTTCTTCGTTCCTCTTTTTTTTCTTTCTTTTTTTTTTTTTTTATTATTATTATCGTTACTCGTTCGTTCGTGAGTTTTTCTACGTCCTCCTTTTTTCTTTCTTTTTTTCAATTTTTACTTTTTCCATCGTTATTTATTTATTTATTTTTCCATTTCTTTTTTTTTGTAATTTTCAGAACGAATTCGATCGACTTTATCCTTATCCTTATCGACTCGATCTTATCGAAATCGATTGTTTAATCGAATTCGTGTGATATATTTTTCTTTTTTTTTAATTAATTAACACTACTTTTTCACTTCGTTTCCTTTTTGTTTCATTCTTTATTTATTTATTTATTTATTTTTTTTTTTCTTTTTCATAGACGAAGGAATAATATCATTACCAATATTATTTATTCTTTCCTTGCTTTTCCGTTCCCTTTTATCCAGACTATTATCGATAACAGTAAGCTTTGCGATTGTTTCCATCGATTCTTAAACCTTTTCTCTTTCGATGTTCTCATGTTCTCCATTTTTCTTTCACGTTTTATCCTCGTCGTTCTTGTTCACGTTTTCGTCCTTGTCCTCATCGTCCTCGTCGTCGTCGTCGTTGTCGTCGTCGTCGTCGTCACCAAATCGAATATCGATTTTCCATAAGGCTTGTTGCGCTCAACGACCAACCAACCAACCAACCAACCAATCCCCACCCTATCTCTATTCACCCCACTCTTCATCTCACCTCACTTCGCATCAACCCACAGCATTCGATACTACTACCTCCCCAACTCACCCTCTGTACCGTTCGGTCGATGTCTATCCGCATATAATAAATTTCTCGAAAATCCACCTATCCCGATCTATCCGTCAAAATCCTTCAAAATCCCTTTCGTGGTAAGCCTCTTCTTTCTCTGTTCCAACTTCTCGTCTTTGACTCAATCGCGGAACCATTTTTATGGGGGTGGCTCATACGAACAATACTTATATACAATTTTCTCATTGCTTTTTTAACGTTTCTTATACATGGTTGTTACTCTTTTTTTTTTAGATTTAGCATGTAGATATATGTGTGTATGTTGTTTTTAAAATTTTTAATACAATTTCGTACGATAAAGAAAACTTTTGTAATGGAAGGAAAGTGTTCGTTGTATGAATCGAATGGATATAAAAAAATTTGATAAGTCTTCGGTCCAAAAATAAGGGTAATCGATGTGTATCGATTGTGAGAATATATGGAGAAACAAAGCCTAGCCGATCGAAAGGATATTTTATTTATGGTGAGATGGGTATTTGAGATTTGCGCTTAGATATATACATATATTTTCTTATATAGAGGTTGAGGACGACAATGATCGTCAAGTTAAAGAAGGATAAAGTCGATAACTCCAGCTTGTTCAGCAGATCAGCAGAATTTTTTCCAGAGAAAAGAGAAAGGAAGAAGAAGAAGAAGAACTCTAGTTAAAAAATATAACACAGATCGTTTATTCGAATAATAAATATTTATCATAACAAGTGATCGATTTAATAAAGATTGATC
>NC_066590.1:2582500-2592500 GCF_905475345.1 Vespula vulgaris
ACGAATTCCTACACGATATTTAAACGTTTATCGATAAATCCACAATTTTTAGACTTCTATCTAAAAACCATTTATACTAAAAATATCTTTCTCCTAACTAGATAATCCTACTACTTTAAGATAAGTAACAAAATGAAAGAAAATAGGAGAACGTAAAAAAGAAGAGAGAAAGAAACAAGTAGAGATACGATAAAAGCTAAACGTATACATATATACATTAAGAAGATTCAATTTTCTTTATAGAAAATGAGAAACGAAAGAAAAAACAGAAACAAAAAAAAAGAAAAAAAAAAGAAAAAGAAAAAGAAAACAAAAAGAGAAGAAAAGAAACAAAACGAGAGGATAAAGGATAAAGATTCTTTATAGGAAATGAGAAATGAGAGAAAGAAGGGAAGAGAGGAGAAGGAAAAAAAAACAAAACAAAAAAAAAAAAGAAAAAGAAAGAACAAAAAAGAGATTAAAAAATATAACGAAAAAAAAAAAAAATTAAAATATTACTCGACTTAGTCACGTCCGTCTTCCCCGTGTGTTACGTGACCCTCTAAAATAATAAAATAAATTTATTTAAAGGTGTATACGTGGGTGGGGGATGGTATGTGGGATGGAAGATGGTGGGCGTTAGGGGAAAGGGAGGCCTGAAATTCGGATTGAAAAGTTTGGTCAGTGGTACTGGGCACATACGTTTCCGTAGCCGGAGATAAATTTTTTATCGTTGAAAATGCGCGTGAGCTCATGGCCGATCGAATGTTTCGGTGAACACGATCGACGTTTGACCCTTGGGTCAGCTGCCGTTGAAAGATAAGAGCTTTCATTCGAAAAGAGAGACAGAGAGAAAAGTGAGGGGAAATAAAAGTACGTTTATTCGAAATACACACACACACAGACACACACAAACAGAAACACAGGCACGCACGCAGTTACGTACGCACGTACACGCATACACGCACATTCATGCTCTCTGTGTCTTCTCCTTTTTCTGTCTTTTCGATATTTTGTTTCCCCCCCCCCTTTTTTTTTCTTTTCTTTCTTTTTTTTTTGGAAAAAAATGACTCGAAAATAGATTTCTCTTAGAGAATAATATTTTCTTTCCTTTCGTGTTTGTTTTCTTTTTTTTTTTCTTTTTAATATACAAACGCAAAAATTATCGAACGGTACGACGTTATTCGAAAAAAATCGTCGGTGTAGTATACTCTTTTTTTTTTTTGTTTGCATTTCGTCGTATTTGTTTTTTCTTTTATTTATTTATTTATTTATTTTTTTTTTAATGTTCGAACGCGTACAAAAATTTTGTTCGATCGAATTGTCGAATCGTGCGATATTATTCGAAGACGACGTAATGTAATTTAAATAATGTAATAATCCGAAGTAATGAAGAAAAAAAAAAAAATCGATCGGGATGATTTCTTTCTCGTGTTCTTTTTATCATTTATATTATGTTTTTGTTTCTTTTTTGGTATCCTTTTTTTCACATTTCGAAACGCATGTTTGAATAAACAAATAAAACGCATATTTTCGTTTTTGTGATCGTTCATTGCTCGCGTAAGTAAGTACTTACATTACGAGCACGCTTCTCTAAATTTTGGTCGAGTACAACAAGAATGATAATGGTAATAATAGTAATAGTAGTAGTAGTAGTGTAGTTATAGTGATAGTAATGGTGGTGGTGTTGGTGGTAATGGGGTGGTAGTAGAGTGGCAGGGTGAAGAGAAGGGAGAACAATTAAATGTTCCAGGTAGAACGTTATTCACACAAACAGAGGCCGCAAATGTGACGCGTATGAATTTCAGTTCGGCCAATCCCGACCGAATGAACGAACGAACGAACGAATGAACGAACGAACGAACGAACCAACCAACTAACCAACGAACGAACGAACGAACGACCGACCGACGTCACGTCGATGTTTATCAAGAAACTCATTATAAAGCAAATTCACGCGAAGCCGAGAGAACCAAATTAGAGATTGGGTTTATTCGATTTAACCTTCGTTACTGCGTTCGTGACGTTTCAATCTCGAAAAGAAAAAAGAGACAGAGACAAATGTGTGTGTGTGTGTGTAGAGAGAGAAAGAGAGAATCTCGAAGATTTTAAAAAAAAAAAAAAAAAGAAGAGAAAAAAAAGGAAATAATAATGTAATAATAAAAATGTACGATAGAAGAATGTATGATAAAACTAATAATAATGCATAATAAAAAAAAAATAACAATAATAATAATAATAATAATAATGTATAATAAAAAATAAGAGAAAACGAAATGATAATAATATATTATTATCACTATGTAATAAAAAATATAGAAAAATAAAACTATAATAAGCAATAAAAAGAGAAAGTAAAAAAAGAAGAAGAAAAAAAAAAAAGGATAAGAAAGATAGAGAAATGAAGCGTGATGGAACGTGAACGGTAAAAAAATTTGCGGGATAGTGGAATAACGATGGTGCTAAGTTTCTCGATGCAAATTTTATACCCTTATATTCGTTCTGCATCCCCTCATCTCTCCACCCCCGATTCTTCATCTCTCTGATGCTCAACCCTTAGGGTCACGTTGACGTTGTAAGTAAGAACGTGAAGAAAGGAAAAAAATAAGCATGTGTCTGTCTGTCTGTATGTATGTGTGTGTGTGTGTGTGTGTGTGTGTGTGTGTGTGTGTACAAGAAAGAAAAAGAAAGAAAAAGAGAAAGATTTTTACTGGGATCACATAAAGAGGAATTTCTTTATGGTTAGGGCGGTCTTTTCGAGCCACCATATAGACTAGATTCTTTTTTCAACACGTTGGAATTTTTTCTCTTATCTTCCTTTTTCTCTTTTTCTTTTCTTTTTTTCTTTCTTCATTTTTTTTTCCTTCATTTTCTCTACTTCACCATACAAGGAATACACCCTTCCGTGAAATTACATTATATATGTACTTACATAACGTCCGAAAACGACGTTGGTTACGACGTTCTTACTTAAGTATTCTCCCGTGAACTATGCGATTAGATTTTATTATTATTATTATTAAAACTCTAAGGACAATAAAAAGAAGACACGTAGAAGAAAGGCGAGGGTTATAAGAAAAATTATATACTCTATTCGACTCCGAAGAAAATATATTCTATAAGAAAATCTATATACTCTAAAGAAAAATTATCTATTCCAATGAAAAGTATATTCTATTTACGTAGAATAAATTAATAATAATAAAATGTTCTAATACGATTAAATTCAGAATAATAATTAAGAGCTAAATGAAGAGAATTAGAAACTTTATCCGTTGTATAATGTATTATAACTTTGATAAGTTTTTCGCGTTCACGAGCTTTTTCTTTTTTCTTTTTTGTTTGTTTGTTTCTTCGTTTTCTATAGAAGAAGAAAGGAACCGATAAATACCAACTACTCGCTTACTTTTTTTTTCACTGTGTGTTTTGTGCGAACTCGCGTGCGAGTGTATGCATGTATGTACGTTTGTCTATGTTTGTGTGTAATACGGGAAGAGTTTCGTTTCTACGAATTCGAGAATAACCTTCGTTTATCACGAAGAGCCCTTTCGAATATCGTGCACTGACCGCACTCGAATTGTTTCCAACGAATTACCTTTACCGATTACTCGGTGATTCGATCGCAACGTTATTTCCGTGTCTACCATATTTCCTCTTACTCTCTCTATCTATCTCTATCTCTATCTCTATCTCTATCTCTATGTCTCTCTCTTTATCTCTATCTATGTCTCTAGAATTAGCACTATCTCTCTTCATCCGTTAACAATTGCAATTCAGTCGCAAACTCTAAAGAATTGTATCCGGATAAGTAACAAAATAAAAATACTACACGAATACGATATTTTCCAATTATTTGATGATTTTTATTTATTTGTTGTTGTTGTTGTAAATGCATTATATTTATTATTTAATGAATCATATATCAATGAAAATAAAATCGCAACTTTGGAGCTTTTTATTATTCATTTTAATAATTAAAATGGAACGAACGAAATCCCCTGACTTTGTTAGTCTTTAACAAGCTAGAGATTCTTTAAATAAACTCTCCTCCTTTCCAAGTTAATGAGAAAAGAGAACGAAAGAGGAAGAAAGAGATAGAGAGAGAGAGAAAGAGAGACAAAGACGAGAAAGCTATTATAAGAGCAAAGAGAAAACGCGAAAGATATCGCGAGAACGTGTACAGCCGTCCAATTTTCAAAAGTTCGCGATCTCAGTGGCAGTTCTGCCTGCGAAAAGTTCGAAATTCTCGTTATTACGAGTACCAACTAACCAACGAACCAACTAACCGACCAACCAACCAACCAACCAACCAACCAACCAACCAACCAAGCAACCAACGTATTCGCGCCATTTTACTTTTCTAGGATAAAAAAGTTTTTGTTGGTTTTCTTTCTCTCTTGTTTTTCTTTTTTTCTTTCTTTCGTTCTTTCTTTCTTTCTGTCCTTCTCTCTCTCTCTCTCTCTTTCTTTCTTTTTGTTTTTTTTTTCTTTTTTTTTTTGTTTTTCTCGCCGCAAAGCAAGCACCTTCGAATAATAAGAACACGAAAGCTTTCTAGATAATGACTTTATGATATTTATCGTTAAATTAGATTTTAATTGCGCGTAACTTCGATATTATACGTTGGCACGTAATCTTGTTCGTTAAAAATTGATAACGATCGTTGATTAATTGGAAGAAGAATGAAAAGAGAGAGAGAGAGAGAGAGAGAGAGAGAGAGAGAGAAGTGGTAAAAAATGGGACTTTTAAATTCACACAGAATTGATCGAAAAGTACTTAGATAATTATACGAATCAATTTCTTCTTCTCTTTTTTTTTTTCTAGACTTGGTCAGATTATCGATTGTGTGATTATCGATGGTGTGAGAATTTTTTTTTCACAAGCTATGTGTTTTTACAATATTCAAAAAAAAAGGATAAAAAGAAGAGAGAGAGAGAGAGAGAGAATTTACGATTTGAAAAACGAGAACGAAAAAAAAAGTGGAAAATCTGGAAAAAGCTGAATTTCATTTTTCCAATCTTTGAAGTAGGAGAAATTTTGATTTTGCCATATTATCCATTACAGAAAGAGCCTGCTCAGAAATTTACGTAAGTACTTACGTATGTAGATAGGTCTTTGTCGAAATTTAAGCATCCGTGAAGAATATCCTCAGAATGTGAAAGCATTTCTACAAATTTACCGTTGAATTTCTTCCTCTATCTCTCCCTCTATATTTCTCTCTTTCCCTCTGTCTATTTGTCTCTCTCCCTCTCCCTCCCTACCTCTCTCTCTCTCTCTCTCTCTCTCTCTCTTTCGTAGCGAGATAAATGGCTGGCTCCTACATAGAGTCACTATATTTCAGATGAACTTAATCTCGCTCTTGAGTTCTCGAGTAAGAACATGAGTTCATATATATATCTATCTATCTATCTATATCTATATCTATATATATATATATATATATATATATATATATATATATATATATATAGTGTGTGTGTAAATATATATGGGTGTGTGTGTATACATAAAAAATATATACAAATATATATAAATAAATTTATATTAATATAATATTCTATTTATACTTAATATAAATATATTTACTTATAATAAGATATATATATGTATATATATATATATATATGTATGGATTTTTGTATATGTATACGTATATGAATATGAATATGTATATGTATATGTATATATATGGATTTTTGGCTTAAGTATTGTTAACTGAGATTAATTAGATTAAATTCAAATATTCCCTAGGATCCTCAGGGGATTTCCATTGTCACTCCGTTAAAGCAGACTTTCTTTTTTTCTATTACGTTAAACAAAGCGTTTATAAAACGATTTAAAAAAAGAAAAAAATTATATAAAAAAAGAAAAGCCTGTAATAATTTTCTCGCGCGATAAAGAGAAAGGAAAAGAAAATAAAAGGAAAAAAAAGAAAAAGTCCACAAATATAAAAAAAAAAAAAAAAATTAAAAGTACATATCACTCAGCTGAGTACTCTTTTCACGATAAACACAGAAAGAACTCGGATACACTATTCCAGTGACCTTGGAAAAAACTATCCAATTATCACAATAAATACGATAATACTATTTTTAATCCACTTTATGATTCTCTTCATAAATTCATTTCTCCAAGCGAACTAAATAACTATCACATTTTCGAAACAGATAACGTTCGAAATAGTTTCTGTTTTACTACTGTTCGTTCGATTGACTAGCGTACGTATATATATACTAGTTCCTAGGAGAATTCCTTCGAAATACGGTTCTCGATCGTATCTCCCTAGGACGAATCTATTTCTACGGTTTTAAATCACCATTGAATTGTACTCGACGGAAAGGTATCCCTTTCCCCCCATGATCAATAATGATAAATTACTCTACTTTCCCATGTGTACTTAAAACTAACGGGATTTTGCGATTTTTTTTTTTTATGTTTTATTTCTTTTTTATTTCTTTTTTTATTTCTTTTTCTTTTTACGATTCGAAAAACTCTGCTCCCCTATTTCACGTTCGGATATAATACTCTGGCGATGGTAAAGATAGATTGATTTGTTTAAAAAAAATTGAAAAAAAAATTATATATATATATATATATATATATATATATATATGTTGATGATTTGTGGCAATGAAAATATTGATCTACGTTGTTGATCAAACAATCTTTCGTAATCGTTAAAAACAATGGAAATAATTTATTTCAAATAATCGATCAAATCGTCAAAAAAGATTTTAGAACGAACGAACAAAAAATTCTGTCGGGACAGACTAAGCGAAATGTTTCTATGCTCGCGCATCAAAATAAATGAACGAATTAGAACGAACCAAACCACGAAAAAAGGAGAAAAAAAAACGAAAAAAAAAGAAAAAATAAAAAAGAAAAATAAAATAAAATAGTTTCGCCGCAAAAATCCTATCGAGAACGACCAAAGCGAAACGTTTTTTTTTTATATTCGCATTAAAATAAATAAACGTATTAGAACGTACCAAGGAGAAAAGAAAGAAGAAAGAAAGAAAGAAAAAAAAAAGGAAAAAGGAAAAATGAAGAACAAAAAAACATTAATTGCGCTGCGAAAATCCTATCGAGACGACTAAAGTGACACGTTTTTATATTCCCATCGAAATAAATAAACAAATTAGAACGAACCAAGGAGGAAAAAGAAAGAAAATAAAAAAAAATCGTGCTGCAAAAAATCCTATCGGGACGACCAAGTGAAATGGTTTTGTGTGTTAACATGAGAAAAAAGGGAGAAAAGTTGGAACAAAAAAAAAAAAAAAAGAAAAAGAAAAAAATTAAAAAAAGAAAAAAGAGAGAACAGAAAAAAGAAAGAAAGAAAAAGAGAGAGAGAAAGAGAGAAAGAGAGAAGGAAAAAAGAAAAAATAAAAAATCGCGTTGCAAATTTTATTGAGACGAGTAAAGCCACATATATATATATATATATATATATATATATATATATATATATATATATACATACATACACACACACACACACGCTCGAAAAGCATCAGCGAGAAAAGCGAATTAGGTTGACAATGAAAAAGAGAATGAAAAAGTATAAGAGAAAGACACACGCCCACACACACACACACACACACACGCCCACACACACACACACACACATACACACACATACATTATATTCGTACACGCATAATAAAGTAGAGAGGAACGTCAAAGCGAAAAATATCTACAAAATGTGATGTAGAAGGAGAAAAATGTGAGTATGCTGCTATACTCTCGTTGTTCCTTCTACAAAACGAGGGTTCGCGTTTTAAAAATGGTAAAGGCGCTTTTCTCTTCTTTTTTCTCTTTTTTCTTCTCTGTCTCTCTCTTTCTCTCTCTTTCTTTCTTTCATTCATAATAGTACGGCTCACGTAATGTAGCTAAGCGCGAAGGAAAAAGATAAAAATAAGAGAGATCGATGGATGAAGCTAAATATTTCATCTCTCTCTCTCTCTCTCTCTCTCTCTCTCTTTCTTTCTTTCTCTGTCTATCTGTCTATCTTTCTCTCTCTCTCCTTTAATTTTTTCCTTCCTTCGTTCGCTCGATCTTTATTATTATCGCGCATCAATTCTCTCCATAAAGAAAAAAATTTGTCTTTGAATGATTTTAAAAGACTACATTTCTTTCCTTTCTCTCTTTTTTTTTCTCCCCTTTTCTTTTTTACGTTCGCAAAACAGACGAGTTTCTTTCTGACGGCTCGAAATCTGATTTAAAAAAATAAGAAAAAAAAAGAAAAGGAAAGAAAAAAGAAAAAAAATATAAATTGAAATTTTCGGACGTATGAATTTTTTTTTTATATCTTTAATAATATCGTTAAAAAAAGAGGGAGAGAGAGAAAAAATGTATGCGAAAGAAAGAAAACGATCATTTCTTTTTTTCATCTCTTAATTGATCTCGATATATGTTCTAAATGGCCGAATTTGATAGCACATGTCGAAATTATTCATGTACTTTGGTCACACAAACGAAAACGTAAGTACTTTACTTACTTACTTACTTACTTACTTACTTAGTTACTTCCTTACTTACTTACTTAGTTACTTGTATCGCATTTCTCGCGCGATAGAAGAGAGAAATTATGTAGGGGCTCGGACGTAGGGAGAAGAGAATAAAAAAGATTTCGTACGTGCTTAATTGGAGTATCTTTCAGGTAAGATTACGTTAACAAAGGTCTGTTTCTTATCGTCTTTCTCTCTCCCTCTCTTTAACTCTCACTCTCTTTTTCTTTCTTTTCTTTTTTTTTTCATTGAAAAGTGTCCATTCACTTTTTCCCTTTTTTTTTTTCATTCCTTCTTTCTTTTTTCTTTCCGTTCATTGCAGTAATTAAAATATACCATTACGATGATAATTCTTCCGTTGAAAAAAAAAAGAAAAAGAAAAAAGAAAGAAAAATGAAGATTTCATGTATCATCAAATTGGTGCTTTAAAAATTTATAGTTTCAATTTTTATTAATAGATAACTTTTATCAATAGTTATATATATCTATATATCTATATAGTATATAACTATTAATGTGTGTGTGTGTGTATGTGTGTGTAGATAATATCGATTTATTCTCGGTAACTTGTTGGACAGTTCAATCGAGAGAAGAGTAATTTGTTAAAGGACTCGCGGATAATGGCAGCCAGTTAGGTAGGAGATTACGTTAGAAATTAGATGTTAAAAGGTGAGACGATAATAAAGTACCACTCGACGTATGAACTATATATATATATATATATATATATATATATATATATATATGTATGTATGTATGTATGTATGTATGTATGTATGTATGTATACATACAAGGCCGCAGACTATAACGTACGTGGTTCCTCTACTTAATCTATTTAACACCTCGAAAACCGAACTCGCGAGAGTTTCTCTTAGAAACTGACGATCACATATTGAATTTACATTTATGTACTTATAAAATATTATAAAATCGCCACGTATTATTTTAATTAGATATTTAACAGTGGAAAAATCTCAATGAAAATTTTCTTTAACTTTTCACTTCGTGACAGTGATTATAAACATCGAATCGTTTCAATTAACGATCCATTTTATGTATTAATAATTATTTTTGATAAAAAAGAAAAAAGAAAAAAAATAGCTAGATATAGTTCGTTAAAAAAAAAAAAAAAATTGTCGACTTTGTTATTATCGTTGTTGTATTTAAATCGGAGTACAACAAGTAATATGAATAAACTATATTACAATTGTTTATTAAAAACTTGTCTATAAGTATGTGATACGGTGTTAGATCGATATTTGTAATATTTTTGTTTCGTTTCGTTTCTTTTTTCTTTTCAAACTGAAAATTTCATCGATCTAAGATTCTTTTTTATCGAATAAAAAAAGAAAGAGAGAGAGAGAGAGAGAGAGAGAGAGAGAGAAATATACGACGTGAAAAAGAATTTTCAACGAAACACCTTTTTATGTCTCCCTTCTGCTCGACTTTTTTCTTTTCATTCGTTCGTTGCGTAAGTTTCACGTAAGTAGACTTGATTTTAAATAAAAGTAGCAGG